>NC_136507.1:61815026-61917526 GCF_053919585.1 Euprymna scolopes
AATTTTGAACGTACAGAGTTAACTCCCTTTCAACGTCTTAAATATTCTGTAATCGTAAATCTTTAGAGGTAGGAACGAAAACAAAAGAAAAAATTAAAAATAAATTTAGATCATTACTTTTAAATTAAGAGTGAGACTGCGCTGGTTATAGGGAAGCGTAGATATCTAATGATCTGACCTATTTTAAACCTAGGTGCAGTTTAATGTGTGTGTGTGTTTAAATATTATGTTAGTTTATATATATATATAAATATATATATACATACATATACATAAATTAGCATATATATATAAATATATATACTAATTTATGAATATGTATGTTTATTTTATTTATTTATTTTCTATTGTTATTGTTAATTTTAAAATTATTTTGTATCGCAATATTATGACCACAAAGTACGTTTAAAAATAAAATACACCGAATGAAAACAACACTAGCAAACTTAAAGAAAGCGGACGTTCGCCGGTAGTCGAATAGAAAATAGGAAGACAAGCAAACACATGTAGAGACCTAGATGATCCATGTAGATTATGCCTTCATGAAAAATTTGCTATCCTATACTTTAAAGAACGCCAACACCTATTAAACTGTAGGAGTGAAATAGTGAACAACTGTGTACACAGGCTAAACTATAATCTAGGATAGCGATAAAAAATAATTTTAAAATCAACAATAACCATATAAAATAAATAAATAAAATAAACATACATATACATACATTATCATATATATATATAACATATAAAAAACACACATTTAACTACACCTAGGTTTAAAATAGGTCAGATCCCGCTAAAAAAAAGCACACTCAAAGGAAGAGTGGAACCCAAGGTAAGTGCCTGCCCATTTGCTGATTAGAAAGGGAACGGTTGAAACTAGGAAGCTGATTTGCTTACTAAAAACTCAACAGAATGTGCGTATATAACAATGCGAGACAACAAAAACTCTTCGCATAAGCCTGACGAATCCTAGCGTGGATGAAACGCGGAATATTCTGTATAGCTTAATTGCCATATATATTTTATAACTTACTACTGTATATATATATATATATATATATATATATATATATATATATATATATATATATATATATATATATATATATTGTAGGTTTTGTATTTAAATTTTCATATTAAAATATAGAATTTTCAAAGCAAAAAAAAATTATTTCAACAAGGAATACATTACATTTATTCTTTCCTTAAGCCATGGACTTTCCACATATATATATATATATATATATATATATATATATATATATATATATATATATATATATATATATATATATATATATATACGAGGGGCGTGCAAAAAGTAATACTCCTGACTCACTTCCAGTTGTCTGATCTACCTGAAATTTTTCATGTGCAATGATTTATAGCTCTATGGGTTATGTGGCAAATTACAGCTCTGAACTAATTGTGGTTTGTTTTACAGGTGTTTGAACTGAGTCAGGTGTGAAATGGAGCCTGTTGAATGTTGAGCAGTGATCCGGTGTTTGTATTTGAAAGGACGCACACCGCAGGAGACTTTTGATGAAATGAAAGAAACTGATGGTGGTAATCCCCCATCATACAACCTTGTAAAACGCTGGCATCGTGAATTCAAACATGGCCGTAAGTCTGTAGAAACAGCTCCCAGACCTGGGCGCCCCCTTCTGCCATTGATGAGGCATTTGTCCATCAAGTTCAGGCTGCCATTTTGGAAGATCGGCACATTATTATTCGCCAAATAGCCCAAGATGTCAAGATTAGTATAGGGTCTGTGGAAACTATCATTCATGACCATTTGCATAAGATGTCTGCCAGATGGATTCCCAGGTTGCTCACACCAGTCCAGAAACGAGAACGCGTCGAGTGTTCGAAGATGAATTTGGAGATGTGCCAAGAAGATGAGTCAAAGTTTTTCAAAAGACTGATTACACAGGATGAAACCTGGGTCCATCACTATGATCCAGAGACCAAAGCCCAGTCAATGCAGTGGAATCACTTGGACTCACCACCTCCAAAGAAGGCAACGGTGCAGCCCTCCGCTGGCAAGGTCATGCTCACAGTCTTCTGGGACCAGGACGGAGTAGTGATGACAGATTTCCTGACAAAGGGTACCACAATTACAGGAGCATATTATGCTTCACTTTTGAGGAAATTAAGGGAAGCTATCAAAATCAAGAGGCGGAGCAAGATCAGCAAATGTACCCTCCTCCTGTAAGACAACGCTCTGGTCCACAACTTGCATGTCGCCAGATCAGAAGCACGGTCGTGTGGTTATGAAATCCTTTCCCATCCTTCCTACTCTCCTGACCTTGTACTCTCTGACTTTCACCTCTTCCCAGCCATGAAGTTGTTTTTGAAAGGAAAGCGTTTCCCAGATGATGCAGCCTTGATTTCTGAAGTCACGTCGTGGTTGGAGAGCCAACCTGGGGTGTTCTACAAAAACGGTCTCCAGAGCTGCATCAAACGATAGGAGAAATGCATAACTCTGGTGGTTCCTTTGTAGAGAAAGACTAATAACTGTGGCAAGTTTCGTTGCTCTACTGTTATGGGAAGTGGGTCAGGGGCATTACTTATTGCACGCCCCTCGTATATATATATATATATATATATATATATATATATATATATATATATATATATATATATCTGTGTACGTGTGTGTGTGTGTGTGTAAATATAAACAAGTCGTATAAAATATACTTAAAATACGCAGTAAATAATGTTTACACACAATAAAAATAGAAAAGTAAGCAACTTAAAGGTGCCTCTAACCGTAATGAGAACCCGGAAAAGCTGTTGGTTAATGTAAGTTAATAGGGAGGACCAAGTATAAACCTATAAATCGCCAAATAAACTAAAATCTTTTCATTGATAGGGTTAGTAGTTGGTGTAAACATTATAATTCTGAACGTTTTTAAAAGATAACGTGTGTCTAAAACATTTAGAAATAGCCGGAAATAGATGATTTGCTGAATGTGGTGAAAAGGTGGAGGAGAAAGAGGAGGGAGCGGTGAAGATCTATGAATTTACAAAGCGAATAAAATCCAGAGCTTTAATACGTGGAAGGGGGAGGATGCAAACATTATTTGCTTAAAAAAGACAAATGTTTATCACTGTAATCTGATGAGCTTTAAACACTGAAACACATGCATGTTTTTGCAGCTTACTCGCCATAAATAAATTTTCATATTAAAACATAGCTCTACTCATTATAGAGTACCGTTCAACAAAACGCACGCTCACACACACACACACACACACACACACACACACACACATATATATATATATATATATATATATATATATATATATATATATACTAGCAGGCGGCCCGGAATTGCCCGATCGTAAAATACGCTCCAATATGATATTTTGTTTAATGCAGATTTCATATTCATTATTGTACTAGCAGGGCCCGTTAACCGGCGTTGCTCGGTGGACGCCTACCACCCTCACTCGCAACAAAATTAACTACGGTTTTTGTTGTTGTTGTTGTTGTTGTTGTTGTTGTTGTTGGCGGCGGCGGCGGCGGCGGCGGCGGCGGCCACTACCGTCCCTGGACAATTGCGGACAATGGCGGCCGTGGCCTAAATGAAATTATCTGGCTTTCGCTGGCGATTAGTGTAGGTTTGGGGCGATAACCTGCAGGTACTGTTTAAATCTAAAAAAAAAAAAAAGCAATCAAGGGAATGCGTAAATCTGTATGAATTAATAAAATTACGAAAAGCGGTCCATTAGAATAATAATGTAAAGTAAAAACAGAAGTATATCAACAGTTTAGAGTGATATAAATCAGTGGTAGCAGTTCTACATGTTTCTGTTTGTTGTTCAAGTCTTCCTCTTTTTTCACTTCTTCCAGTAATAGTATTAAATTAAATCCCAGTTTTATGTCGTCTTTTTGTAAAACAAAACAATCCCTATGTAAAGAATGGCTTTCGAAATAGACAACCCCCACTTTTTGTGGAGGGGTGGTAATAATTTAACCTTTGATAATCGTTGTCAGCCTACCCACCCGCAAATACTAAAAAAAAATGGGGAGTGGCAGTGTCGTTAGACTTGTTTATCGCTTGTGCGTACAAACCCGGCAGCCAGTGAATTACAGTGCGTGATACAGGTCTATCTATCTCTATAAGTACTTTTCTCCACAAAATTCACATAAGATTGTCTTAATCAGCATAGTCGAAACCCCAGAAAAGCTATCATTGTAAAGACAATTGTGGAGGTGGACCTAATATAAAAATTTATCCCCCCTCCCCAAAAGTTAACATATGCGCAATTTTGAGAATCAGTATTTTCCTTTGACGTTAGCGTCTGAGCTATAAAGACATGTTTGCTACAAGGCTAAAAATTAAAACATGAACCAATAATAATACATTACGCATGCATATTCATAATGCCGTTCTTCGGCCTTCACCTGGAATTTTTTTTTTTTTAATTTTCACACTTTTGCACTGATTTTTCCCAGGTAAATGTTCACTCTAATTTCTACACAATTATGCCTGATGTAGAAAATATGCATAAAAAGAAGTTAAATAAAACCAATCATCACATAAGCTATAAAAAATGAATAACTAATTGATGAATGTTCGTTTTTCAAAGGAATGTGCAAAATAGTAATATATGAACTAACAGAATGAAACCTTTTTCTAAAATAGAAATATATTCTTTGGTGTTGATGCTCATATCACACAGGATTTAATCTCTGAAACCAAATGATGATAATGCATCCCCAAACTATCATGAGTCCTGCGTATGACCTTCAGACATAGAGTGGTTAGGCCCCTTTGGGGACAGCGAGGAATGGTGAGTTATCCCTTAGTTACTATTGCTCCCCGGTCTACTTTGACCCTGGGTTGTAATTCCTATTTGAAGATACTGGCTTACTTATCTAAACTGTACCAAACATTGATGTTCTTTTTTTTATTTACCTTTGCAAAATTTTATCATTTTCTACAAAGTCACAAAAAAACAAGTTTTTCTGTAAAACAATCAAACCAAACACCATGAATAAATATTTGAAGATATAAAAAAAACTGTAAAAAACTGTGCAGTAACTTTATTAAAAACCTGAAAAAGGTTTCATACGTTGTAAAAAAAAAAACAAAAAAAAACAAACAAACAAACAACCAAACAACTGGATTCGTGTTCTACAACGTTAAAAACAAAAATGCAACCCAGACACCATGAATAAATATTTAAAGATATAAAAGACTTGGATCATAAAAACCTTTTTTTGGGTAATAATTTGGGCATTATGCTTCACTAAATATAGTTAAAACTTATTTTCAATAAATTGGATAACAAATCATTTTGAGGTTGATATTAATCTTAAGCAAGGTCCGCCATTTTTAATTCTTTTTATGAAACAATAACATTTATTAATCAAATTAAAATTAGGACCCTGTACAAAAACATTGAAAAGATTATCATTCAACCATTTTTCAGTTAATTTTGCTATGTGAGTTGAAATAAGAAACAGCAAGAAAATTTTTTTTTTAACTATCAGAATTAACCTTTTTTTATATAAAATGCAGACGTATTTTTTTTTTTTTTTTTTTTTGCGTTCATGCTCATATTACACAAAATTAAATCTCCAACACCAAGTGATGAAAATTGATATGTTCCTCAAAAGGGATATATTCATTTGAAGTCGCGGAGTGATCTGTGCTACGGTATTTGAGTAATAATCGGGTGCTGGTGGTCGGAGCTGGTATTCCTTGGTGTGAGGCTTTGACATATCTTCCAATGTCTCTCTAAGACAGTCTACCAGTCGGTATTTACGGCTTAACTAGCTAATCATATTTTTGTTAGGGGGAACCGATATGTACTCAGATTCATTTAATCGCCCCTTGGTGAGCTATTCTTTTTTTTTTTTTAGCTTGTGAGTTTGTTACGAATCTTTTGTCGCCACTGATAAGAAATATATTCGTTAAAGTAGTTGAATGGTGTTGCCTATATATATATATATATATATATATATATATATATATATATATATATATATATATATATATATATATAATATAAGCTGAATGTGTGTGTGTGCGTGTGTGTGTGTGTGTGTGTGGTCGGTCACGAATAGGCTCCTATATGGTTGACTATTTTAAAAACTGATTACATATGATAGAAGATGTATCGAGACACAGGAATGGGTGTTTGATCTGGCAGAACGGTGGTTCATTAAAATTGTGGGGTCTTCGTTCGCGCCTGGTCCACAAAGTATGGAAATAAAATTAAAAAAAAAAAAACGTTTACAAGTGTTTTTGATATAGATGTATATAAGAATACTTTGATAAGTATGTTTTAACTTAAATAAGGATGGTATAATAAACTTGTGGGGCCTGCGTTCGCGCCTGATCTCCATGGAATGGAAATAGGCACACACTTTAATAAAGACTTTTCATATTTATCTGCGTAAGTATACTTTGATAATTATGTTTCAGTTTGAAGAAATATGGTATGATAAAATTATTGGGTGTTCGTTCGCACCGGACCTCCACAGAATGGAAATATGTTACAAAGTTTAACAAGGTTTTTTAATATAGATCCGCAGAATATTGTGATAAGTGTTTCAGTGTGAACAGGTATGGTATAATAAATTATGAGGTTTATCTACTTTATTTTTACTTTCATCATATTTTGCTTTGGTTTTGATACCCTCAAATTCGAAGCTATATCTTTACAACCCTTCCTTTTCATAACCTATTATACTTTCATAAATCAGAGTCCATTTTCTGTAGGCTGTTTTTGAACCCAGTCAACGACGAGTACTTTTGCTAGTATATATATATATATATATATATATATATATATATATATATATATATATATATATATATATATATATATGTATATATAGTATTAATCTACACAGTCGCTTTACTGAACGAGTGTTCGTGGTTGAAACAAGGATTCAGTTTGGGAAAACTATTTATCAGCTTCTTAAATTATAGCGGAGTAATATTTTCCCGCTCTGCTTTTACTGCCTTCCAGAGTGACTTTTTGCTTCTGCCAATAGCAGCAAACAATGATCTTATAGCATAAAAAATATAAAAAACACAAAAACAAAATGCCATTGTCGAAATATTTTTGCTCACTGAGGTAAAATAATCTTAATCCTTGCTCCTAGTTTCCCCGTACTAATGTGCAGACATTTAAATGTAATGGGAATAAACATCTTTCTGGTTAATTTTAATTTTAAACCCAGGTTGCTCTCGTGAAGATCTGGCCTATATCACAGAAGTCCCTTATACTTCAGTGCTAATATAACTTGTTAAGAGCAAATAGAAGTAATAATAATAATAAAAAAACGGTTCTTTTATTTTCAGTTCGGCAACAAATATTCACTTTCAAGGCATGGAAGAAGTATTTAAATGGACGAAAGATTGCATCCAGATTAAATCTGAAATGTTGTACCTACGTACCTAATAAATGTGGTCAGCTCGTATATCTACTTTAAAAAATAAATGAATAAAAAATACCGTACAAATAGTAGCGAACATATAACGTCTCGCTCACAACCAATTTTGTGCCATCTTGCCATTCCTGAGTGTAAAATGTTAAGTCTGGTTGGTTGGTTCATTAGTTGATTGGGAATACTTGGGAATATCAATGAGGATGCCCAGGAAATTTCTGCTAGACCAGAGTTCCCCCCTTTTAGAGGCGCTGGCTTGACATCCCCACTTTGTGTAACTTGTATAACATCTTGCTGAGGTAGGCAGCAAGAAAATACTTTTTACCATGCTTGTTATTGTGTGAGAATGGTCCCTTCGCTGCTTCGGTTGCTTGGAGACCGAGGTATAAATATGAGTTGAGGATTCTTTCTCGACAGCTCGACAGGTGATAGGCTATTTATCTGATCGAGTACCTGTCAGACTGAGGTATACATCTAAGAGGTACACCCTTCCAAATCTTGCTATCCGGCTTTAGAGTAGAGTAAGTCCATTGTTTCCTGCTTGATGCACCCCTATCAGGAAATACTGACGGAGCTATCCAGGCAATTTTTACGAGGTCAGCGTGCTCCTTTTTTTAGGGACACTAATTTGAAAATTCTCACATTCCGACCTTGTGTCGCATCTTGCTGTGGTCGGAAGTAAGTAAATAACTACCCTCTTACTAAGGGGAAAAATATTGTAACAACTTAAATATTTTCGAGTTAGATGTTTCTAATATGATCTAAATTGCTATGAATTTGCATAATTCGGTATATTTTACCCACGATTTCAAATTGGTGGGTTCATGCCTTTCTAGAGAAATTATCTTTCTTAGTATGAACTTCCTTTCCCTAAACTTTAAAATAAATTTGGATTCTCAACAATTTCATGGGATGTGGTGACTTATGTCAGCAAAATTCATGCAGTCCTCCCCATGAGTAACTTGTTCTAGAAAGAATCACTGTCAGCCAGTTCCGTTACTCTCTATCTGTGCCTTAAACTAAACGAAAATTCCATGGGCAAAGTTTCTTTCCTAGAACTGTTCGCCTATGCGGCTACTTCCAAGCTAACTATAATTAATTCGGACAAAAATTGAAATGTTAAAAAAAAACAACAAAAAAACAAAAAGTATCTCACTCCCGAAACAGTCCTCTACTTGTATGAAACCAAATTCGTCTTAACCTAAACAACTGTCGACATATATAGGAGGTATTGCTAAGAATACTCTTCCCTGCATTTACAGGGTTCAAAACCGGCTTCGAAATCTAATGAGTGATGTTTATCCCCCTCCTTGCAACCTGTTGCTTACAGTAGAGATGTTGCGCGTTTATCTCTGATTTATCGTTATTTTCGGGACATGTGCTTGACTGAGCTTCAATCTATAGCCCCGCCCTTCTCTGCAAAACCTTCGCAAGACACTAGTCTAACTACAACCACTGTCAACAATTTTCTGTACTCTCCATCTGTGCCTAAAACTAAACAAAAACACCAAAAGACGTTTCTTTCTAAAAACGTTCGTCTTAGTTGGTTAAAACTAGGGCTATTACAACAGCATATTCTTTTCATTCTTTTGACTCTCGAGTATATATCCGACACAGTTAGAGACAGTTAATCAATTGAGAACCACATCAATCTATATAAAAACATATACGTTATCAACGGATACACGCTCGAAAGTCAAAACAATGAAAAGAATATGCTGTTGTCATAGCCCTAATTATAACATGACCGCTTTCAAGTCCAATGTAAACAAGTTCTTGTTGAGCCATCGTACCTTACATTCATCAATCCTTATTTTGGAGTGGCCTTTAGATCATGAAAAGCAGTGACTCCTTAGTCGAAAAAAGAAACAAGGAAAAAATGCCAGTTAAAATTTGTACTATGTTGAGTCTTGCGAATTTACGTTGTTTTTATTTTTTTATTTTTCGTTTTGTTTATTTTTTTTTTGTTTTTTTTTTTTTTTTTTTTTTTTTTTTTCAGCAATTACGGGTTGCCACATCCGGGGAGGAGCTGCTAAGATTATCGTTTCTTGCCTTGACAGGGTTCGACACCGTCTTCGAAGTTTGGTGAGCTAGGACCTTACTATCTTTTTCTGACGAGAGGGAGGTATTGCGGGTCTGTCTCGGCTCTGTCGTTGTTTTCATAGCGATTACTATACTCCCTCCACTGTGGATCATTCGCAACAGGTGCTCGTTTGACTGTAGAGGCTGTTGATATTTTTTTTTTGTTCTTTATCAGTGCCTACAACTAAACAAAAATTCCATGAGCAAGGTTTCTTCCTTGGAGTTGTCTGTCTGTAGAACACCATACCGCGAGGCATCTTTCTAACTAACTTTTATATGGCCGTTTTCAGGTTTAATGTGGATAGGTTTTTGTATAGCGGTCCTCTTGGGTGATCAACAATTTTCAACCATTACTGATCATGACAATGTTGTCTCCCGATCTACCAAGCACTCGTTAACCCTTATCCCCGAATTACCCTTGGGCTTTGATTAGCGGTGATCGTTTAGTAAATAAAAACGTAACTCACAAATATTTTCTTACTCACCGTGGACGATGTTTCAAGATACTACGTTGTCACTCAAATGAAAACCACAAAACAATGCTTCAAAATATATTCTTTTGATTTGAGTTTTGTTATTGATTTGTTTGTTTTTTTAATTCAATTTTCACCCCCAAACAAGCCACATTGCTACTTTGAAGTAGGGGGGCTACTACCGAAGACATAAGTTGCAGGGGTATTATCAAGGGAGGTGAGTAGCAAGATGTCTGCTCACATTACACTTGAACTTCTGCATGTCAGTACAGTTGGGAAAGTAGAATCCCGGAAGAGAGTTCCAAAGTCTAGCAGTTCTGGGGAAGAAATTATTGAAGTAAAAGGCCTTCTTATACCTAGGGATTTCTACTGTGAAGGGGTGGGATTTAGCTGCTTGTCGGGTTTGTCAGGAGTATTCACGTCGAGGGGGTACAAGTGCTTGTAGTTCGTCAGAGCATTCACCATTAAAGTACTTGTAGAACAGGCAGAAGGATGCAACATTTCGTCGATGGGACAGGGGCTGAAGTCTAGATGACAGTTCAGGACCTATCAGGTTGGCGACTCTCCTTTAACGCATTGTTCTTACTATCTACTTCATCCTCTCTTACACCGAAATAAAAGTGCAGCAGATTAGATTCCCCGGGGCAACCTAATGCTAGAATATTACCACCCAACAACGCCCGCTCCTTCCTTGGTCGCCCACCCCGTAATAGCTGGAATCGAATTACGAAAACCGAAACTCTTACTCGCATATCAATCGTATCGGCTTTTCTTGAAGTGCGCGATGAGCCAAGTATGAAGAATATGCCATTGTCTTATTCGAAGAATTTGGGAGAAGAATTTTGGCGAAGTGACATAAACCCCTTCCCCTTAATCTTTACCCGATTTCCATTCTGTAATTCACAGGACAAAGTTTTGCGAAAACAATAACATCAAAAAAAAAAAAAAAAAAAGCAAGATGAACTCAAGATACGTTTATTCAATCTACGCGATTAGCGATGAAATGCTACTTAAAACGTGACAGACTGACAAAATTTCAAAAAATAAGCGTGGCAGACCAACGCAAATGGTATTTAAAACTTAAGTGCGACAGACCAACGCAAATGATATTTCAAACATATGTGTGACAGACCGATGAAAATGATATTTTATAATCAAACGTAACAGATCAAGTAAAATAGTATTTCAAACTTAGGCGTGACAGACAAATGCAAGTGATATTTACAATTTAAAAATGACAGACTAGCACAAATGACGTTTCAAGCTTAAGCATGGCAAATTAAACGAACCATATTTCAAACTTAAACATGACAAACTGAGAAAATTTATATTTCAAACTTTAATTGGACAAACCGATCAACAAGCAAACAATCTTGGAGCTAACTAAAACAAGATACGTCCATTCAATGTGCGCGTTTATCGATGAAGCTTATATTTAAGCGTGACAGACCAACATGAAGAAATGCGAGGATGCATCTGATAACGGTGCAGATATTTTTTTTTTATCAAAAGAAAACATTTTCAGGTTCAACTAATTCGATAAAATACAAAGAAAGAAAACGTAATAGATATGTCGGTCAATGGAAACAACAGTTTTTCCCAAAACGTGCGCCGCCGTAGTGAAGCACTCCGCCTCGAGAGAGAAGTAAGGTTGACGCGAGAAAGTGAGATTCGGTTTCAAAATGTGAACTATAGACATAAGAATTTGTTTCTGAATTTTGCAGACGAAGAGTAATAATTAAGCCAAGGTAAGTGGGGGAGCAAAATTCATGTCAGTTATTCACAAGGGTCTTTATTGAACTTTTATATGCAAATTAGTTTCGAAGGAATCTTGAACGAAAAATATATGAAGTAGAATTGGGATAATAACGTTTATGGCGTAATGTTTCGTAAGGAAAATCTCGTGTAACAGTTCTTCTCATCGTATGGGGAATGTAGGACTGGATATCTCAAAAGCCGTCGGACGTGATCCAAGATGCTAGCAACCGTTGCCCTTTTGTCACTACTCGTACGTTTTTCAACATTCCCTATATCTTTTCATTTTTGTCACAATAAATAATTCGGTTTTTTTTTTTTTGTTTTTTTGTTTTTTTTACATTTTCACCTCAAACAAGACACATTGCCATTTTGTATGTAGAGGGCTACTATCAGGGACATAAGCTACAGGGGTACTATGCAGGAAGATGGGCAGCAAGATGTCTGTTCACATTGCACTTGAACTTCTGCATGTCAGTACAGTTGGGTAAGCAGGGACTCCGAAGGGAGTTCCAAAGTCTAGCAGTTGTGGGAAAGAAACTACTGGAGTAGAAAGCTCTCTTACATCTAGGGATTTCTACTGTGTAGGGGTGGGACTTAGCTTCTAGTAGGGTTTGTCAGGGCTATTTACATCGAGGGGGTACAAGTGTTTGTAGTTCGTCAGAGCATTCACCATTAAAGTACTTGTAGAACAGGCAGAAGTATGCAACATTTCGACGATGGGACAGAGGCTTAAGCTTACATGATATTTCAGGACATATCAGGTTGGCGATTCTCTTTTGAACCCTGTCTAGGAGGTAGAGACTAGTAGCAGATGCACCAGCCCAAATGTGACAACAATACTCCATACGTGGGTGAATGATGGCCTTGTAGAGGTACAGGATACTTTCAGGCGTTAGTACCTTTCTAGCAAGGTAGAGAGAGCCTACCTTCTTCGCAGTGGTCCTGGCAATGCTCTCAATGTAACTGTTCCAATACATGTTACCTGTGAACCCACTTCATTTCCGATGGCTCCTTCGTTTTTAATTGGCTTATTTTTACAGCATCTTTGCTTTATTAAGTTGTTAGATGAAAGTACAGAAAAGGTAAAAAAAAAAAAAAGCTCTGTTCCCACGTTAAGAAAACGAGTATTTGTTACGAGTGTTTTACAGGGAAACCATAGATCGAAGCTCAGTAGAGCACCTGACATAAAAGTAACGATAGAGCCAAGATAGACTCGCAACGTTTCTTCTGTGAGAAAAAGGAAGTAGAAGAGCGAAAAGGTCATTGCCCACTAGATTTCGAAGCCGGGTTTTTACGCTGCGGGGACAGAAAAGAATACCATTAGCAACTCCTCGCCAAATGAGGCAACAGTACTTCATCTTAGGACATATTTATCTCATATGCGCCATATAAATACAATGGCAGATATGTTATTCATTGAATATATTTGATCCCAAATAATGAGACATTAGATGTGGTTTTATTCCCCAAACTTGATGGAAAGATACGAGAAAGTGGTTGATTCGAAAATGGATACATTTGGAGTTTAGCTTTGAAACACCTTAGCACATATTTTATTTATTTATTTGCGGATTATTATCCTTATCTTTTTACAGTTGTTGTTTCACGACGTTTCGGTCAATTATTCCTCCGGCCTTCGTCGATAAACAACTATAAAAAATGAGAATAATAATATTTCAAAGAATTCCAATAATTAAATAATATATACCATTCGGTACGGACCTGACAATGGAAGATCAGATTTAAAAAAAAACAAAAAACTTGGATTTATAAGACCAAAAATCCGACCTTAATCGCCCCTCCGGGACCCGTGGAGCAGTGGATAGAGATGTTGAATCTCTACAGTTTTTCCAGATGAGCATTGTCTGAAGATAGCGGTTTCAATCCTTCCCAAGATTCAAAAGAATTCCAATAATTAAATATAATATACATAGGCACATATTTATATACTCACCTCGATTAATAGATAGTAGCCTCCGTTCAGTCTCAAAAGTGTAATTTTGAGGGAAGAGTCGCGCAATCCCTATCCGCACCTCTCTTGAATCGGCACTGTTTGATTCCAGTGGCAAGAAGAGGTCCAGGACGATTGGAAACAATGGCGAGATTAGCGGAGAGCACATAGAGCACCTGGAATTCCCGAATGGTCACCCATTTGGTACTGACCAGGCTCGACATTTCTTAACTTCGGTGAAGTGTCAGCGTGATTATGCTGCATATATATATATATATATATATATATATATATAGAGAGAGAGAGAGAGAGAGAGAGAGAGAGAGGGGGGGACAATTACTTGCTTTTCTTCATTATTTTTGTCACTTAATTAACACAATTCCCTTGCGACTATATTTCTTCTTTGTTCAACTCATTTCTTTAACTGCTTTTACTCCTTTTATTTCCTTGTTCTCTTCAATTTCCATTTCATTTTCTCTTCTCCCGCTATCTAACGCCAGCAAATTTATCAGAAAAAAAAGCACTTACATATAAGTAAAAGATATGAATCATCAGAAAAGTCTGTACGTGGATCTAGTTACGTTTAGACGTTAAGTGTCTCGTCAGAGGTTCAAAATATTTACTTTTGAAAACGAAATTGTTTTTTAGTTTAATATATTAAATTATATAATTTTTAAATATATATATATTTAAATTAAATGTGTAGAAGGCGTTACAATGCAGAGGTAATGGAAAGACACAAGCTGAAGCAGGTGAGAAAGTTTTATTAATACAACTTACAAATACATGTGTATTAATAAAACTTTCTCGTCTGCTTCAGCTTGTGTCTTTCCGTTACCTTTTCATTGTGCCGCCTTCTACACATTTAATTTAACTACATACTATACAATCCTCCAAGCATACTACATCTACCTCTTATATATATCTATAATATAAATCTGAATGTGTGTTTGTGTGTGTGTGTCTGGTCACGAATATGCTCCTATATGGTTGACTATTTTAAAAACTGATTACATATAATGATAGAAGATGTATCGAGACACAGGAATGGGTATGTTTGATCTGGCAGAACAGTGGTTCATAAAAATTGTGGGGTCTGCGTTCGCGCCTGGTCTCCATAGAATGGAAATAGGCACAAACTTTAATAAAGATTTTTCATATTTATCTGCGTAAGTATACTTTGATAATTATGTTTCAGTTTGAAGAAATATGGTATAATAAAATTATGGGGTGTTCGTTCGCGCCTGACCTCCATAGAATGAAAATATGCCACAAAGTTTAACAAGGTTTTTTAATATAGATCTACAGAAATTGTGATAAGTGTTTCAGTGTGAACAGGTATGGATAATAAATTATGGAGCTTATCTATTTTATTTTTACTTTCATCATATTTTGGTTTGGTTTTGATACCCTCAAATTCGAAGGTATCCCTTTACAACCCTTCCTTTTCATAACCTTTCAGTATCCATTTTTTTAGGCTGTTTTTGAACGCAGTCAACGCAACGATGGGTACTTTTGCTAGTATATATATATATATATATATATATATATATATATATATATATATATATATGTATGTGTGTGTGTGTGTGTGTTTCTGTGTCGTGTGAGAGTATGTGAGTGTGGAGAGTTCCTATACAATGAGGTTATTCTATCAGTGCATTATATACACAAGTTCCAAGTCTGTAGTATGTGCATTTATGTAGTATCTCTACGATTCAAATTCTCTGGAGGCTGAATATTAGTGTTATGATTGTCAACAGGAGTCCAAAAGAGGTGAATATTTCTGTATTGTATTGTTAGCAGTAGAGGCTGTTTCTGTGGGTGGCAGGTTTTACAGACGGCCTATATAAATTGTATTTTTTGTTTTCATTTTTGCTCCCATTGTATTATTGATGTTAACTATAGATATGTGCGGATTTTCTCGTGTATAAAGTATTAAACACCCCCACACACACACACACACACATATATATATATATACATATATATATATATATATATATTTATATATATATATTATATATTGCACTTAAAAGAACAGACAGAATGACCTCTTTGTGTGGGAAATATTTTATATATATATATATATATATATATATATATATATATATATATATATATATATATATATATAAATATACGTATAAAATTATATATATATATATATAGGGGTGGCCTTGTACTATTTCTGGTTGTTCACACTCAACCAAAGATAACGTAATGGGAATTTAAAGAAAAATATATAACATCAAAACTGCCAGGAGTGAAGTTACTTACGAATTGATCACAAAATTGAACAGAAACGAATGTTGTTTGCATTTTTTCAGTCGTTTTTCAATGGCATGTGCCGGCACACACTGTCATTCAACCCCAGGATTTGCATGTGTGCACATCCATAAAATACCGAGAGACACATCAACATGCACCAGTGCACAAATATATATATGTCGTATTTTATGGATGTACACACATGCAAGTCCTGGGGCTGAATGACAGTGTGTGCGGGCACATGCCATTATATATATATATATATATATATATATATATATATATATATATATATATATATATATATATATATATAATGTTAAAAGTCCACGTATGCTTCTAGGATATTGATTTAAAGGTTATGAGGGTTTTTTGAAGCATGAAAAACGATGTTACTTTTTGTACTTAATATTTATATTGTTATTTTTTTATATTTCAAGGGCACCTCCACTGCTGGTCACAAATAAGTATCGAAATGAAAAAGAAAAAAAATCGATACTTATTTGTGACCAAGAGCGGAGGTTCGCTCGAAATATAAAAAATAACAATAAAAATATTAAATACAAAAAGTAACATCGTTTTTCATGCTTCAAAAAAAAACCCTCATAACCTTTACATCAATATATATATATATATATATATATATATATATATATATATATATATATATATATATATATATATATATATATATATATATATATATATATATATTGGATTAGGTCGTTGCTAAAGAAGCCAGAGATGGCTGCTGTCGCCAGATTCGAATCTATCCACCGGTGTTAATCGTGGCGCCCGGCAGTGATGATTCCTGAAAGGATGAAACGCTAGTCTCTGTAGGTATTTAATAATTATTATAGTAAATAATTATGTCAGCCCCTTTAAGAAACTCGTTTCTTATCGTTGAGCACTTTTAGTTGAAATAAAGTTTGCCAATTTAGCTCTTACGTGCAGATCCTCATATAATGATTAGATCACTGTGACAGACGTTAAAAAGCATTTAAAAATTAATGTTTAATATTCAACTATATTTCCAGCGGTTAACGGTAGCCGAATATATTTTGTCCTTGCTAATGTAGCCAGGGATGGCTTCTGTTGCTGGGGTCGAATCTATCGACTTTGGTTATCGTGACACCCTGCACTGATGATTCCGGAAAGGAAGAAACACTAGTGTCAGTAGGCATTCAATAATTATTATAGTAAATAACTATATATATATATATATATATATATATATATATATATATATATATATATATATATATATAAGGAACTTGGTCTGGTGTGTGAGTTCGTTCCCTATGGACTCCTAAACGGCTGGGCCGATTTTTATGACATTTCATACGAATATACTTTATGTACCTGGCAGTGTTTGTAGATATGTTTTGTATCGAAATGTCTTCGATAAGTATCAATAATCGATAATGGATAATCGAAATAATTCAATGGAAGAAGGAACATAAAAATCAATAGTAGGTTCTTTGATATGACAGGGCCACGTTTTCAATGAATATATTTCTGTTTAAAGCACAACTGAACCATGATACTTAACTTTTACATTTTAAACTTAAATTCAAGTCATTATCACAGCACAAGCAGTAAGGTCAGGCATATAAAATCAACAGTAGGTTCTTTGATATGACAGGGGAATGTTTCTGTTTAGAGCACAATTGATGTATGATACTTGACTTTTGCATTTTAAACTTTATAATTCAAGTTATTTTATATAAAAAATTCTTTTATAAAATCAACAGTAGTTTCTTTACAGTGCAATGTATTGTGAACTATGCCAATATGACAGGCATATCATCACCTTCCTGGTGCACCGCGATGGGCCCCTAAATAGAGTAGGAAATCAATCGATTTGATTGTAAAATGGGTGGTTCTAACGATTTCTATGACGAATAAAAATATGGGATTGTTTAACATTCGTGGATGATCATTCAATCCCGGGCAACGGCAGATCATTCTGCTAGTATATGCATCTAAACATCAGAAAAAAACCTACACGGATTAAACAACGTTTCAACGAAGTTACTCATCTCGTCAGGGGTTCAATAATAACTTAAATGAAAGGTTAATAAACTATTTTATTATTTAAACTCTTATTTTTTAATTTTACTTTTTTCTTGTTTTATTTTTTTATTAATTTATATAAATAAAATATAAGACAAGCAAAAATTTTAATTGCAAAATAATTCTTTAAAAATATAGAAGTTATTAGCAAAGATCACCTTTCACTCATATTAGCTTAATATCGTGCACTTTTGAAAAAAATTTTTTTTTTTAATTTCAATACTAATTACGCTGGTCAACAAAATTGAAGTGACTTTATATATTAAAGACGAGCACAACTATTTACAGCTAATTTTGTATATATATATATTATGCATACAAATTTGAATCCAAATCTGTTTTCAGAATTCCGCTGTCACGTCTCAATTTTGTAATCTCGACACCATCAAATTTGAGCACTCGTTGGTAGAAATCTTGATACTGAAATCACATTGAACTTGTTCAATGCTTGATATTTTGTTGATGAGCACAATTAAAGTCGTTTTTCTTTTTTCATGATACTTTTTGAACTGTCAAGAGAGTTTATGCATAACAACGGCTACCTACAGTTCAAAAGGCCGTCGAGGGAAATGCATAAACCAGCCCAATTTATTCTGTTAAATACATGGCCTCATTTACCCCGACAAATATGCACGCAAATATTACGACATTCTCAGAAAAGATGTATAATGCCTATTTTCAATTTTCTCTTGGTCATCGAGATAAAAACTGGGCGCAGCATTCAGTTTACAAGTCATATAACAGCCACCTCACTGATTGGTTTCATAGAAAATGCTCGTCTCGCTTGAAATTCGGGTGCCTATGATCTTGAGGGAGCCAAGCAATCATTTGGAGAACTGTTATTTTTTGTATTTGCAAGATCAAAGGATTGATAGCAAAGAAAATGGCAAATACCACTACCTAGACATCCCATTTGCCGTTTGAATAATTCAACATAGCTTAAGTCTGCTAGTTCCTATGTCTTAGAATACTTCAAACCTAGTTACGCATCGGACGCTGTTAAAACGTATACAGACTCATCAGCTGCAGGTCAACTAGGAGATGAACATGTCCCGCATTTGATTACTCAAGCAGTCCTTAATAACTTGATCAGCGATCTTGATTTGTCTTAAGATAAATCAGACCTTTTAGCTTCAAGATTCAAGCAGGGAAATCTGTTGCAAGAAGGTGTCCGTATAATATTTGCCAGAAAGAAGCACAGTGATGTTTCAAACTTCTTTTCTATGAAAGGATCATTGTGTTAATTCCATGACGCTGAAGTTCTCATAATGCATATAAGCACATTTGATCACTAATTTTTCGGAATGAAATTACACTCCCAGAATTGTATCATATTATATGCATATAAAGTTAATAATAAATTAAAAATTATATTCAAATCCCTTACCAGATTTTTATGGTAAACAACGGATGATCCCTACAATGATATTAGAACTAGCATAAATTCTTGGACGTAAAATAAAACAGTTATTGCATGAGAGCATAAGAGTTATCTGACAAAGGTCTTAGGGTTAAAAATTTGTTGCTTTTTTACATATAGCTTTAAAGATTGAAAAGGTAATTTACATTGCACTGTAAAGAACCTACTGTTGATTTTGTATTAAAAAATTATATAATGGCTTAGGTTAAAGTTTAAATTGTAAAAGTCAAGTAACATGGTTCAATTCATTTCGAACGCGTCCCTGTCATATCAAAGAAATTACTGTTGCTTTTATATTCCGAGCGTTTCTGCTGGAGTGTTAATAAAACTTATCGAATTCACTTGTGATGTAAGGCTGTATAAGGCGTTAACTTTAGTTAAAATCGCCTGTCCCTTCTTCATCGGACTTTTTCGATAATCGATTATCGATTATCGATACTCATCGAAGGCATTCTGATATAAAACGTATCTAAAAACACTAACGAGCATATAAAGTACCTTTGTGTGAAATTATAAAAAAACGGTCCCGCCATTTAGGAGTTCATAGGGAATGAGGTCCCACACAGACAATTTCCTTTCATATAATATATATGTGTGTGAGAGAGAGATTGTGTGTGCGCGTGTGTGCATGTGTGTATTAGGCACAGAATTGCATATAGAAATCAACGTATATGTATGTTAGGTGTCTTTGCTAGTTCGTTATTTATTCACAAAGTTATTTACTTCGATACAAAAATGTTAAATAGGAAATATTTTATTGATAAATTCCTTGTAAGTACATAGAATCGTAAACATCGTAAAACGAAACAAAACAAAAAATAAAACAAGTAATAAATAAGTAATACTGGCTATATAAACGAAAATATCTTTGAAAATTAAAAAAAGAGAAATTAACATTTAAATAAATCACACATAGAAATTTGCTATCAACTTTGAATATATAAATATATTTCAATTTACTGTTGAGATATTTTCTGCGTCCCTGTTCATACTTGCGATTTCAAGATTTAAAACACCCGCCATTTGAGAAAGAGGATTTTCCTCGAAATATATTATGGTATACTGTCACACACAATACATCACTGTGTAGAAGTTTGACTTTTCAAGTAAGTCTTACTATTGACAAAAAATTCATTATATATATATATATATATATATATATATATATATATATATATATATATATATATATATATATATATATATATATATATAGCGTGTCCAGGGGTGATGAAAAAAATCCAATAAAGTGCTCGATCGTAGATGTGAGAGCTGAAGATACAATATTTATTATGACACTATATATACATATTTCAAGGTCGTACCATTGGTTTCGATACACCGAAAACAGTAATAATATACTGTGGAAAATCGGTATAATCTCTTCGGCGACAAAGAAAAATTTTTCTTTGTCGCCGAAGAGATTATACCGATTTTCCACAGTATATTATTACTGTTTTCGGTGTATCGAAACCAATGGTACGACCTTGAAATATGTATATATAGTGTCATAATAAATATTGTATATATATATATATATATATATATATATATATATATATATATATATATATGAATATATATATATATATATATATATATATAGCATTTTATTCTTTGCGTTGCGTCTAACACTTACCTTTATGTCTTAAGCAAACTACATTTTATCATTAAATTTATTTATCTTTTAGAATTGACTAAAGAAATAAAATCGATTCGTCTGCACGAGTCTGTGTATTTGTGTCTGTTAGAGGGAGAGATCCAGAAAAGTTTGCATCGCATGGGAAAAAGAAGGGGAGGTGAGAGGTGAGAAAGAAGGGAGAAAGAGCGAAATTGCAAAAAGGGAGAAGAGCGATTGAGGAGGGATGAAAGTGACGTCAAGTCTCTTTTTTTATTGGTTAAAAAGTCCTCTTCCCACAGAGGGAGAGAAAGCAGTCTCTCCTCCGTCTCTATATACTCTTGTGCCTAATCGGTATATCGATTTAGCTAGAAATGGTATATTAGTTTAAGTTAGATTATTCCATTTGATATTATATGAAAATAGTATTTTAAGGAAGTTTTTTGTAATTTATGTTTTTTTTTATTATTTAATCACTTTTATTAATAATATCGTTCAAAATATTGCATATATCTAGGAAAAATAAGACAACGAGATTACAAATGAATAACACCAAATATAAATTTATTGTAGACTGTTAAAACTAGTTATACAAATTATATATTAATGTATCTGTCTATGGGTCTTCTCTTTCTCTCTCTCTCTCTCTCTCTCTCTCTCTCTCTCTCAATACATATATATATATATATATATTGATATAAAAATTAAGTGATTGATTTTGTACTACGAAACAGATACTGTCAAGAATTGTAAATGTCAACTGAATTAAAGGAATAAATTGTAAGATGGTCAACATCATGAACTTTGGAATATAAACTTTTGTCATTTATTCATTACATTGCTCTGTAATTACATTGAGCTTCTTAAATAAGGATTTGTATATATTATAAGGAAATAAAGTATATTACTTAAAATATTGCCGCATTAAGAATTGATTATATAATGTTATTAATTGAATTTTTAAAAAATTCTTAATGCTGCAATATTTTAAGTTATAAATTTATTATATTTTGTACTAGAATATCTTGTCCTTTTCTTTTTCAGTTTTAACAACCAGCCATTTACTTTTCCATGTTTAAGCTTAACCATATTACTTTTCATGCTTACATTCTTCTATTGTAATCCATGATTTTTCCAGGCTTCCGGTAAATTCACTCATTCTTTGTTTAATTTCAGTCTTATTTTTTTGCCCCTATAAACATAACATACCCATATGTATAAACAATGTACGACACTCGTCTGCTTTCAATAAAATCACCCAATTATCTCCCTTTCGTTATTTCAGTCTCTTTGTTTTACTTGTTACTTCTCTTTTCGCGAAAGCGATGATTTGGTAGGAACAGTAGTCGTTGAAGCAACGTGGTTATTATGAAAACCTGTAATAAAAATGTTGCTCACCTCATTACGGTTTTTTTTTACGATTTTATACACCAGTAAATTCATCATAACTTTTGTTTTACTGAACTAAAATTGAAAAATATTTTTTTACAATATAGCTGAGAAGGTGATCTATAAACTGTAACAATTGTTTGAAATTTGATTAAAAAATGAGTGAGCGATGAAGCAGTTCTAAATGACTAAAACTGCCACTTAACCATATATTCCAACACGGTAGTGTTTAAATGATTATTTGAAACCAGTAGTAAATATTACGCTAATAATACGGCTTAAAACGATACGATAGCTTCACCCCCTCCAAAAAAAAAAAAAACAAAAAAAAACGAGATGGTTGTCCCCAAAATATGAAATACATTTAACGTATTTACAGAATTAGTTTCGCGCGCAAACATGAATAAACCCTTCGCCATTTTCAACCTCAGTTAACATACAATATATAGGAATTACGAGTTTAAAATGGAATAAACCCCTTTCATGTGAACATTTGTTGTAGCTTACAACCGATAAGAGGTATTGTACAGATTTAGTTGATACGATAATTGCCAGTATGAATAGCTATAAAACACTATAAAACAAAAATAGCCACCTAAATTAAACATGCTATGAGTTCTTCTTTATGGTTCATTTTTCACATTGCATGATCATGCATTTTTTTTTTGTGCACAAACTTTCTGATTTTTCTGATGAGTCTACGTAAGGAAAAATTCAATGTTGACATATATAAATTTATATGAATATAGATCTAGAAAAAATATATATGGAGTTTGATATTTTTAAAGAATAATTAGTAGGATAAATAAAAGCTTGGATTTTGAAATATAGCAAAAGTGTTGTCATTATATATATATATATATATATATATATATATATATATATATATATATATATATATATAAGTCATCTTCGGGCTCAATGACTTTCAGTGACTGAGGGAGTGGCACTCGTCTGACAAGACGTTGCAATCATCGTCATATATATATATATATATATATATATATATATATATATATATATATATAAGGGAAATTAAACATTTATAAATGTCCAATGCGGGAAAGGTGTGAACGTTGGATATTGTTAGTTGACGGCTTCTTTGTTTTATTTCCTAGGCAGGGCTGAACTTAAATAATCTTAAAGGTATATATATATATATATATATATATATATATATATATATATATATATATATATATATATATATATATATAATGCCACCACTTTTATTAAGAACTAGTTGTTTTCAGTTACTTGCGATTGTTACGTAAATTAATTTCAACTCATTTCAGCTTGAAATCATTAAAACGAATGCTACAAACTCATTTAGAACTTTACATACCAGTTACGCATGAAAATTAGTAACTTCTATATAAAAACACCCCCCCCCCAAAAAAAAAAAAAAACGCTGCAACTCTGAGCATGCGTCTTTTCCCTCTGATAAATGTCCGTTCGAATAGCAAGACATCGCGTGTTTCAAATTCTGTGTTACATTATTTTTTATAAAACTCACTGATGTTCGGAATGGTTATTCTTGCTCGTTTCATTCTCAGTGGTAAAAATTTTATCTTTTCATAATCGACTCTCATTAAACAGTTTAAATAATAAAAATAAAGAATGTAACTTAGCATGACCATTGTTTCCAATGGAAACAGAAAGATATCTACGCAGTAAAAACAGAATTTTTTCACACAATTCTCGTTTACAGCAGTAAATTTTCCGGACTTTATATTCAGCTTGTGAACAATTTCATTGTGGTTCACAAATTCAAATATAATGGCTTCTCAGACCAACGGTTCGTTTTCGCGCTAAAGTAGCACACGTACTCATTTTATTTATCTGCAAATGTTCAGCCCGTAAGGTCTTTTTTTTTTTATATAAATTAGTTTTGGGATAAATAATCAGAATCGGGAATCGGAAAAATCGCAACTTTTGAGGGTATTGGAATCTGTATCTGAAAAAAATGTGCCCATTTTCCGATGTCAAAAACGATTCTTTTAATTGTTTATTTTATTTGATTTTGTTTAATGCAAAATCTTCTACTGCTGATAGTGATCATAAAATAATTAAAACCCCTTGATTTTAAACTACCAGTAAAACTAAAATCGACAGATCGTCCCAAACAAGTGTATTTTAACATGTGAGAAAATATCTGCACATTAGCACGCCTTTTTATGATAATCCTGAAAAATAACAAATTTATACTTAAAATTTAGAAATTTACAAAAAATCGAAATCGGTAATTGTATCGGAATCGGTAATTGTATCGAATAGGGAATAATATTCGAATCGTTTTCTCGCTAAAATAATTGTTGAAAATTTCGAAGCGTCAACGAGGAAAAAAGTCGTTTCAACAATGGCCTCTTGTGCTTCTGCAGCCGAAGGTTCTTTATTTCTACGTTTATGCATTTTCCGTTTATCTGTATCAACAGCGTTATTGGCAAGATCATCCCACAAAGCAGCAACTTTATAGCAACCTACCTGCCATATCTACTACCATCAGGAAGGAACGTTTACGATTTGCCGATCACCGCGAGGGGAGCAAGGAGCTGGTGAGAAATTTATTACTGTGGGCTCCACGACACGGGCGCAAGAGCATATATCCATGTACATCACATGACGCCGACTGTGATCCTGAAAATCTGAGGTAGCTGATGGAAGACAGGGAAATCTCGAGAGTGAAAGAGAGAGAGAGAGAGAGAGAGAGAGAGTCACATTGATCCAGGCAAGGAGCCCGACCAAATAGATATAGATGTTTGTATTACCTGCACACCTTTATAAACCGTATATCTGTAGCCGTATAGCACGTGCATATTACAAATAATTTTCATTGTGCATTTTATGTCACTGTAACTGAATGTTGCTGTGGTTTTGTTTGTTTTTATTTATTTTTTTTTTTTTTTTCACTTATTAATCCCTAGACTTACTGCCAATCAGACAGAAAGCACTACTATTTAGGACCATATCTACAGGGACACTATGTGTAACAGTGCGCGTATGAGCGCGTAGGAAAATGTCAGTAGGAGCTGTAGGATATCTGACTTGGGAAGACATAAGTATCAGTAGCCGAAAGAGCACATATATAAATTAGGAGGTGTGCGCATGCTTGCGTCAGAAGAAAAAAGAAAAAAATACGCCACGTGGTCGGGCGGGAAAAGCAAATACCGCGCCAGAGAAAATGGACGTGTAAAGTCGAAGGTGAGAAATGACTTATTAATGTCAGCGTGTAGTCGGGACAGAAAGAAAAACCCATCGGGTGAGATGGACGTGTGACTCCGTAGTAGTGACGAGAAACTTTTAAGCTGGTGTCGAGGCGGCGGGGTTTTGTTAATCTCGTGGCAGACGAAATTAACAGTTAGAAAAAAGAAGAAGCAGGAATTGTAATAAACGCCTTTTGCTAAAACAAGAAGAAAAGCCCAATCGTATTTATTCATTTTTGTTTGTCCATTGCGACGTTACTCGAGATGTCTGTTCGTATCATATTTACCGTTACCACAGTCGGGGGAGCAGGAGACCCGGACGTAATCCCACAGTCCAACAGTTCTAAAACAGAAACTGTTAGAGCAGAAAGCATCTAGAGACCTCCAGAATGAACAGGTGCGATTTTGCAGCTTGTCATGTTAAGCAGAGAACATTGCTTCAATACTTGTAAAATAGGCTCGGGTGTACAATATTGCGATGATGGGACAGTGGTTGGAGGCCAGTGTACTTTGTCTCGATTAATTTGTTTGCTACATAGATTTTGCTTCTGCGAGCATGGATTCGAAGTGAATCATATTTACACTACAATGGAGATTGTCGCTGGAATATATATATATATATATATATATATATATATATATATATATATATATATATATATATATATATATATATATATAGTAAGTTATAAAATATATATGGCAATTAAGATACATAGAATATTCCGCGTTTCATCCATGCTAGGATTCATCAGGCTTATGCGAGGAGTTGTGGTTTTCTCGCGTTTTTATATACGCACCTTCTGTTGAGTTTTTTGTTAGCCAATCAGCTTTCTAGTTTCTACCGCACCCTTTCTAATCAGCCATTGAGCAGACACTTAGATGACAAAGGCCCAGTTGACCTCCGGTTCACCCGTTCCATTGTGTGTGCTATTTTAGCGGGCAGCGTAGATATCTAATGTTCTGACCTATTTTAAACCTAAGTTAAATGTGTGTGTGTGTTGTTATGTTAGTTTATATATATATGATAATTTATGTATATGTATACTTTATTTATTTATTTTCTATTGTTATTGTTAATTTGAAAGTCATTTTGTATCTCTATCCTAGAGTAAAGTTTATTCTATGAACACAGTTGTCCGCCATTTATTTCCTACAGTTTAATAGATGTTGGGGCTCTTTAAAGTATAGGATAGCAAATTTTTCATGAAGGCATAATCTACATGGGTCATCTAGGTTTCTACATGTGTTTGCTTGTCTTACTATTTTTCATTCGACTACCGGCGAACGTCCGCTTTCATTGAGTTCCCAGAATTTGTTTGCTAGAGTTGTTTTCATTCGGTGTTTTTTTTTTGTTTTTTTTAATGTACTTTTGTGGTCATAATATCGGATTTTGAAATCTAAGGAATTCATACCTATGTAATATTTCTTGTAATTCGCATTTTCTTTGGCAAATATTGTGACCTGGAAAACTATGCTTTTGGTTAGACATTTATTTTGAAGTGTGTAAAGTGTGTGGGATCTGCAGTTGCATTTATCTTGTTCGTTATTAGTTTTTTTTATTTTTATTTCTGGTATGGTTGGTTTATTATTATTATTATTATTATTATTATTATTATTATTATTATTATTATTATTATTTCTACTAGTTACATATGCGTCCTTTATGTTAGTTTTATTTTTGTCATGGTGTCCACTTTTTTATTGTTTATTTGGATGTTGTTTTCATTGCTTTTATTTAATATTATGTTATTATGTACTTTAATTATCATCTCTAAATTTTCGCAGCAGCTGTATGATAACTTTAGATTTTTTCAATAAAAATAACCTAAAGTTATCATACAGCTGCTGCGAAAACTATATTTATATTTGTTTTGGGTTTTTTCTTGACTAATAAAACCTCCTTTTCTGCTCTCTCTCTCTCTCTCTCTCTCTCTCTCTATATATATATATATATATATATATATATATATATATATATATATATATATATATGTGTGTGTGTGTGTGTGTGTGCGTGTGTGTGTGTTTACTCTAATTTATATAGCATATTCTCATTTATTTATTATTTATTTACCTATTTATTTTTTCTTATACATTTACTAGTATTTTTTATTATAATGTATTATTATTCTTTATGATCAACATTTTTTTTAGTTTTAAATAGAAATTAATATAAATTACTCTTAGAAATAAATTCTATATTAATTTTAATTAACTTTCAATTTTATATATTTTTAGAAATAATCAAGCTCATCGATTTTATTTTCTTAAATAATAAATAAATACAAAGCAAAAAAGATAAAATATAACAAATTGAATATTTAACGTTTAATAGCAAGACAGTAAAAACACTTCAACCCCATTTCTTAATTATGTTACTTGTCAAAAACTTTTAGTGGCCTCGTATTGACTTAACCTTTTTTTTCACTTATTAGAAGAGAAGTCGGGTTCTGAGACAGTTTTTCAAATTTTGCGGAGATGTTTATGCAGACGCATGTGCTTTTTCTACATATTTTTCTCCATTTTCCTCCATGCTGCTTTTCTTTAGTATTTCATGGGTAACGACGTCACTTCTTAAACTGAAATGTTTGTGTAATTATTCAATCTTAATTTAAGTATTTAACTTTTTAATAGTATGACTTGCGTCGCCTGACGAGGTCGTTAGTTATTTATAACTA
Source organism: Euprymna scolopes (assembly GCF_053919585.1). Taxonomy (NCBI): domain Eukaryota; kingdom Metazoa; phylum Mollusca; class Cephalopoda; order Sepiida; family Sepiolidae; genus Euprymna; species Euprymna scolopes. The sequence continues at coordinate 61,843,369 of NC_136507.1, forward strand.
ATTAACCGAAACATTGTATGATCGTGTAGTGACATTAAAACAATAATTATCTGAATATAAATAAAAGTATATATATATATATATATGTGTGTGTGTGTGTGTGTGTCTGAAGAACGTTGAGTATACATATATATAGTCATCCACATACAGTACTTTCACAGCTTATCAGTGCAGTTAGACAGACAACTACCTCAAGCCAGGTTTGAAACCCGACCGCCTGTACAAAAGGATAATATTATTGTCCCGTCCTACCCATTACGCTAATCGGCAGCAGTTGCGCGAGTCGTGAATTAATGATGTTTTGTCATCGTCCGAAATACCGATTCGTTTGTACAAAGAGCATCGCTTTATACGCTAATGGTAATTCGTGTATCACTTCTCAATATGCTCAACTCAAGATGAGGAGCATTATAGTCATCCACATACAGTACTGTTTCGCTGTTTCACAGCTCATCAGTGCGGAACCTCGTTTTTTTGTTGCTTAAATGTGTGTGTGTGTGTGTGTGTGTGTGTGTGTGTGTGTGTGTGTGTGTGTGTGTGTGTGTGATATACTTTTTATGATGCACCGCTTCACTAGGGACAAACACACATTTTTATTTTCATTTCAAAAATGTTACATTTTCATTAGCAATATATGCATACAATCGTTTCGGCCCGTTATTTAAATATGCAATACTTATCACCATGTGTTATTTGTTATCTTTATGCCAGCAGGGCAACTCCTCAGCGCAAAAATATGCATAAAAATCCAAATATACATCAACCTATGGACAGTCCTTAAACAACAACAATACGACACATTCACAATTTTAGAAGTTGGTATTATTATTATTATTATTATTATTATTATTATTATTATTATTATTATTATTATTATTATTATTATTATTGGCTCACATGGAGCTTTCACACAAGTCAGCAAACCATCTGATGGGAGACCTGTGGTGTTCTCTGGAAGCTGAGTGACAACAAGTCTCCCCCAGACGTCCAGCTCTCTCCTCCTGATTCGATAGTATTTGCAAATAAATTTGCATAATCGCAACAGCCTCTTACCATTGATTTCTCGCTGGCAGTGGCCATTGGTTTATACTGGAATTTGAGTGGCACTATTATTATTATTATTATTATTATTATTATTATTATTATTATTATTATTATTATTATTTTATATATCCCTATCACATATTTCACATCATACAAATATATAATTCAATATTATCTAGATTTTTCGTATAAGTATTGGAATAGTGTATAATCCTTATAGTTAAACTAGTACAAATTACACTTGCCATTAATGTTTCTATTTTCGTATTTCGTTAAACCATTGTACGAGCGTTAGCTTTTTATACAGGTTTTTACTGCTTTCCCCTATGCCGCATTTATTCCAATACAACTTCTAGTTAGTTATAATAAATTCAGCGGTAACGTATTTCAGTAGTAGCTCATTTTATTGTTCCATTTAAGCCTAAATTCGTCAATTGTTTCTATTAATTAAATTCAGATTGTTATTATTATTATTATTTTGGTTAATTATTATTAATTGCAAGTATTATTATCTTAATTAAAAATACAAATGTATATTTACATTCGTTCCATCCCGTAAACGTTATCGAGTGCATTTACACACACACACACACACACACACACACACACACACACACACACACACACACATATATATATATATATATATATATATATATATATATATATATATACATATATATGGTGATTGTCACTTCTTGACAGAAGAAGACCATCTTTCCCTTGCTTTAGTGTTGATTATTCATTCATTTTCATGTACTTTTGAAATATTGTTATTGTTTGAGCACTTTACAAGTAGCGGACGGATGTTTATTTAAATAGACATTCGGACAGATTAGTTGCGGGCACCGCTTCCGTGGTAAAGGGGTAGTACTGCCGACTGTCATCCCGACGGTTCTAGGTTCGATCCTCAGCTTCGGATAGGTGCTAGTCTAGCGGCACTGATGAGTTGTGATACAACGAAACAGGACTGTATGTCGATGACTACAAATATATTATATATATATATATATATATATATATATATATATATATATATATATATATATATATATATATATATATATATATAGACAGACAGACAGAGGCCGACAGAGTAGGCGTAGAAGACGACCTTTGTTTTCCAGACATGAATCAATAAACAATGCTATTGTCTTTTCATATTTATTAGGTTTAATATTCCTCCGATGACAAAATACTTTTTAAAAACGTCAGATTTGTCAAATCACTTTAGTTGAATGTATTTTTAGTCTGGGGCAGAAAAGGACGATTGTCGTCAGAGGGCAACGTGCCACAAGTCCTGGCCAAGAGACATGGCGGAAAACGCGCTGCTAATCTTGACTAACAGGATGTTTTCCTGCTGAAACAATTTTGATCGCAGTGGCGGAGTGGGTATGGCATAGGGTGAGAGGAGAGATGAAAAATGGTCGGACGCACCCACACTTGTATACACGTGTATGCACACACGTAAATACGCACTGACACAGACTGCATACTGAATACTACGCACACATTCATTTAAGCATGCGTTCTATAGTTAATCGCCTGCAATCTTTTTCTCTTAACTCCTCCTCCTACACTCCTTCCATTATATATATATATATATATATATATATATATATATATATATATATATATATATATATATATATATATATATATATGAAAGATATAGTTTAGTAAGGTACGCGGTGTATAAGAGACACAATGTACTGATGACATCTCTACACACGTTTAAACCAATGCCTGCTGTCACTTTCTGCGGGATAAGGCCGCTGAATCAATTTTCACCATTACGCACATGTTTAAAGTTTTAATTACAATAAAAAATGAAATAAACAACAACAACAACAACAATAATAATAATAATAATAATAATAATAATAATAATAATAATAATAATAATTCGGATTTCGTTTATCAACGTCTCCCTGAAGAAAGATGGGATTCATTTCCAGAAGATTTCCCTCAATCCCGGCTCCAAACCAGGAGCTTCAAAGATCAAGGGGTTTCCTAAGGATGTTGGAGGTACCTACAGTAGCAGAGGTCTGAAGGCCGCCTAAAACATCGGGGATTCGTAGATTTTTCAATTGTCCTTCCAGAAGACTTGATACTACTCCTAGTGTACCAACTACGACCGGGATTATTTGTGTTTTAACCCGGTGTATACGCCTTATCTCCAAGGCCAATGGAGCATAATTGCTCCACTTCTCGTTCTCCATCTCTCTCACGTTCCTGTCCCAGGATACTGAGAAGTCTACAATTTGCCAATTTTTTTAATAATAATAATAATAATAATAATAATAATAATAATAATAATAATAATAATAATAATAATAATAAGCGGCTGTTGCGATAACGCAAAATCTTTTGCAGAGGTTATCGAAAGAATTGGAGAGTACTGGAAGTCTGGGAAAACTTGTTGTCAGTCGGACTCCAAGAGAAGACTAGAAGTTGTTCTCAAAGGAGAATCTTTGGTGATGGCTTGTGTGACTACTCCTAGTGAGTAAATAATAATAATAATAATAATAATAATAATAATAATAATAATAATAATAATAATAATAATAATAACAACAACTCTACATGAAAAGGAAAGACGGCGAGAGAGAACTGGTTTGTATAGAAGACTGTGTGAATGACACACACAAAAAAAAAAGAACTAGAAAAATACATAACGCAAAAAACTGAAAGGATAATTATGGCAATGAGAGACACTGAAAAAATCAACAAAACATACAGCAGAAAGATAAAGAATAAGGCGAGAAAAGAAAAATAGGAAGAGAAAAACTACACGGAAGATTCATAAGAATGACAAAAGATGAGAATAACGAAAACACTTGGATATGGATGCAAAAAGGACACATAAACCGAGAAACTGAATCCCTAATAACTGCCGCACAAGATAACTCGATAAAAATCAACCATATTAAAGCAAAGTTCGACAAAACACAAGAAAACAGCAAATGCAGACTCTGTGGACAAAGAGACAAAACGATAAACCATATAGTAAACGAATGCAGCAAAGTGATAATACCTAGTAGGTGCACTAGGAACAATTCCGAAAAACTTTGAAAAAAAGAATAGGAGAAATTAGAATTAGTGGAATGGCTGGAAAGATACAACGAATAACAATAATGAAAACAGCTGAAATGTTAAGGAAACCCCTTGAATGCGGAGACTAATACACATGAACCACATGCACGGGCCAGACAAATTGCTGCAGAGGCAAAATATGAAGAAGCGTTACACGGAGCCAAGAATATTAAAGCTGCATATTTACAAGTTCTCTATCCCCCTTCCCCTTCCATTGCCCCATCACAATCCCCCCAAGAGTGATGTCAAATAGTCGAGAAGGGTCAAGGAGGATGTAAAGATAGAGAAAAGAGTGCTTACCAGACCTTCACTGGGGAAATGCGCAGAGAATTGGGACCTAGGGGAAGCTTATGGCCACGCAAATGTTATCGAAAAAGGTGGAGAGTACTGGAAATCTGGGGAGACTTGTTGTCACTCAGCTTCCAGGGAACACCACAGGTTGTTTTTAAGGATAGATATTTGATAACCTGTGTGAAAGCTCCTTGTTAACCAATAATAATAATAATAATAATAAGAAGAAGAAGAAGAAGAAGAAGAAGAAGAAGAAGAAGAAGAAGAAGTTTTACCAAAACGTGAACGGATGAATAGCAAGAACAGAGCAACCGGGCCTAACCGAAACCAAACACTTCTGGAACCAAATATGGGGACAGCCACAAGACCACAACAAAAACGCTGAATGGATGAAGGACATGAAAAATCAACTCCAGGAAATTGAAGACGGAAAAGAAACAGAAAATAATGAAGAAACACTCTAAAACAACCCTGAGAAAAATGGCAAATTGGAAAACCTCAGGTCATAAAGCGATACATGAATATTGATTCAAATAATTCATGACACTTCATGATAGACGGGTGCAAAGCCTAAAAAGATGTATCCATAAAACAGAAGTACCAGAATTAATTATTAAAAGAAAGAACTACATTAATACAAAAGGACACTAAAAGGCAATTACAATAATTAAAGCAATTACAGATCGATAACCTGCTTACTGACTACGCGGAAAATTTTAATGATACAACTGAGTAAACAGATCTAATACTCCTTTAATACTCGTGAGCTACCGTCTGAGGAACAGAAGGGATGCCATAAAGTTAAGAGGAACACACGACTTTATTATACATAGATCTATAGATAGCAAGAGAGGTAAAAAAAAAACAGGAAAAAGAACATAGCCATGGCATGGATTGATTACAAGAAAGTCTACGACAGAATCTCATCAGCATGGATAATTCAATGCCTAAGAATGTACAAGATATCTGACAAGATTATTAATATTATTAAAAACGCAATGGAAACCTGGAAACTGGAACTGACAGCTGGAGGACAGTACCTGGCTGATATAAAAATACAGAGGGGCATCTTCTAAAGAAACTCGCCATCACCGCTACAGTTTATCATCGCCATGATGCCACTAGACAATATACTGGGGAAATGTAATGCTGGATACACATTTACAAGCACAGAGCAAAGAATAAACCACCTCATGTATATGGATGTCCTGAAGCTGTTTGCTCAAAGCAAAAAAAGAACTGGAAAATTGATAAACACAATCAGAATATTCAGCCAGGACATTGGAATGGAAAGTGTACGTTACTAGAGATGAAAAAAAAAAAGGAAAACTAGAAACATCAGAAGGTATGAAACTCCCTAACCAAGAGAAGATCAGAGCGCTCAGTGAAAATGAAACAAATACCTAGGGGTGCTGAAAATCTACAGAAATATAAGATAAGATTGCAAAAGCGTACCTGAGAAGAATGCGGAAACTGTTAGAAACAAAACTATGCAGTGGAAATTTAATTAAAGGAATAAACACCTGGGCAGTATCGCTAAGGTAATCTGTACTATTCATAAGATGAGGCAAAGAAGAACTTAGATACCTTGATTAGAGGACGAAGAAATTAATTATAATGCACAATGCATTGCACTCAAAAGACAATACTGACCAACTCTATGTGAAAAGGAGCGAAGGGGGAAGGGGACTTATAAATGTAGAAGACTGTGTGGAAGTCACAAAAAAAATTGGAAAAGTACATAAATCAGAACACAGAAAGATTCAACACCGCAGCGAGAGTCACCGCCAAAGACAACAATACAGGAAACGGTGAATTCAGAAACAAAAAGACAAGAAAAGAAAATAGAGAAGAGAAAAAGGGTTCACAGACGATTTATCAGAATATAAAAAGAAGAGAACATGAAAGCACCTGGATGTGATTAAGAAAATCACACATGAACAGAGAAATAGAATCCCTTCTGACAGCTGCATAGAACAGCACAATTAGAACCAACCACATTAAAGCTAAAATAGATAAAATACAAGAAAGCAGTAAATGTAAACTCTGCAGGCAGAGAGACGAAACAGTAAACCACATAATAAGTGAATGCAACAAACTAGTCCAAACGGAATATAAGGACAGGCACGACTACATGGGGAAAGCAATGCATTATACCTCGAAGATACTGATAACTGGTTCAAACACAAATCAGAGGTAGTGTAGGAAAACGAAAACCACAAAATCATTTGGGACATGGAGGTACAAACAGATAAATCTGTCCAAGCAAAAAGACTGGATGTCATAATAATAACCAAGAAGGAAAGAAACTACCAAATTGTAGATTTTGCCGTCCCAGCAGGCAATAACGCAAAGATCAAAGAGACAGAGAAACGAAACTAATATGCAGAACTTGCCAGAGAACTTAAAGGAATATGGAACCTGAAGAAAACCAATATAATACCAATAATTGTAGGAGCACTAGGAACAGTTATAAAAACTTGGGAAAAAGGCAAAGAGAAATCGGAAGCGACGGTAAAACTGAAATTATGCAATGAATGGTAATATTGGAAACAGCTGAAATCTTAAGGAAACCCTTGAGTGCGGAAGTTAGTACACAATAGTGACAAATACTAACAGAGCATGTGCAAACTGCGACAAAAATGAAGCAAAAAGGCGTAACAATATAGACCCACCAAAAAGGAAAAGTGCCTATTTCCCCTCTCCCCTTCTTCTCCTTACTCCTCCCACTCCTCCCTTCCCCCCCCCCCACCTTATTTCTTTTCTCCTCCATATTCCTTTTCCCCTTCCTCCTTTTTTTCCTTTTACCTATTTCTGTTCCCTTTCTTTCTTGTTCCCCTTTTTTCTTTTCCCCCTTCACCCCGCAAAAAGAAATCAAAACAACTGGCATCAGTGCGATTGACACCACACCAAATAGTTGAAGGATCAAAGAGGAGGTAAAGACCAAGGAGAGAAAGCACTCCACTGGATGAATGTGAAGAGGACTGGGACCTTGTGGAGGAGGGGCATATTGCAACTCAAATTTCAGTGAGTTCAATAGTGGGTGAATAATAATAATAATAATAATAATAATAATAATAATAATAATAATAATAATAATAATAATAAACATTAATATACGCAGAAAATAATAGTGATAGGAATATAGGGGTAACAGTAAATTAATATTTGAATTAATGCACAACTCCTGTTATTTTCTTCTGTTTTGTTCTCGTCATTTTCTTTTCTTTTTTTTTACAACATACTTTTGGTGTGTTTTCATTTTGTAAAAGAGACATTATTCTCGAAACTATCAAATGCACTTTCATCCCGGTTATATTAAACAATAAGTCTATAGTTACTGATTTATATATGTGAATATAACCAACGCAAGCTTTTCAACTTGATTCCGTATCACACTGGCTTACAGAATTATCTTCACTTAAAGAAAATACGCATTAGGTCTCCTTACGTGTAGCAGATGTGTTCTAAAAGTTATAATGCTCAGTAATTTTTTTAGGATTGAATTTCGTACGTGCCAATATGTAGAGATGACGCGAATTTCTATGGATTTATATTAATAATTAACAGCAAATATTTTAATACAATATTGGTTAAAGGATTCATTTTGGCCTTCACTAGGTGGCAGTAAGCCCCCCTCTCAGGTCCCAGTTCATTTCGCACTCACCCAGTGGAGGTCTGGTTGGTGCTTACTCTCCTCGCTCTTTTCCTCCTCCTTGATTTTTGTCGATTATTTGGTGTGGCGTCAGATTATGTTGACACTATAAGTGGGGGGGTACTTACAATTATATAGTTTCAGTTTATATAATTCCTTGTGCGATTTATTTATGTTTTACCTCTGCGGCAGTTTCTACATTCCCGACGCATGCGCATTAGTCTTCACATTCAAGGATTTTCTTTAATATTTCAGCCGTTTTCATTACTGTCATGCGTCGTATCTTCTTAGCCGTCTCTCTGATTCCAATCTCTCCTATTCTTTTTTTTTTTTTTTTTTTTTTTTTTTTTTTTTTTTTTAAAGTTTTTCGGTATTTCTCCTTGGGCTCTAACGGTTATTGGTATTATCTTTACTTTCTTTATTTTCCTTATCCCTTTTTATTCTTATTCTTGCTGTTGTTGTTGTTGTTGTTGTTGTTCTTCTTCTTCTTCTTCTTCTTCTTCTTCTTCATCATCATCATCATCATCATCATCATTATTATTATTATTATTATTATTATTATTATTATTATTATTATTATTAGTGAGACCTGAGGAGATTCTACAGTGGCATCTTTCCTGTGTAATATATCGCTGCTGGGCATTCTGAATGGAGACCCTGAGATGTTATTGCAGCCCTTTTGTTAAAGCTGTAAAAGTATTTACCTAAGTAATCTAGTTAATGTAAAACTAGAATATATCTCGTTATTACGGGTTATCTCCAATATCGTTATACGAGTCTGTGACATATTTCCATTGTATGGACACCTAGTGTGAATAGAAACCCTACAATATCATTATACCATCTTTAGACAGAACAGATACTACCCTTGGATCCTAGCCAGAAGACCAAGAAGGTATATTTTAGTTTCACGTACAGTCCAAAAGCGACAATATTATTTATTTATTTGTTTATTTTTACATTGAAGATTTCGGTAAGCGGGATATGCTATTCATTAAAAAGAAGTATAAAAGATTATACGAACATTAAATTAGCGTATTTATATACTAGTTTAATGTTCCTAGTATGTTTTCACCTTCTATGATTCTTCTTAATAAATAGGATATCCCGATCGAATAATTTATAATCTGGAAACCGTGACACACGTACGTACGTAAATACGTACGTGTGTTAAATATATCACGGTGCATTTACATAGTCTTCTCACACTAAATAAAACAAGAATCATAATCTCCCTTTTTCATCTCTATCTCACTCTCCTCTATCTCCCTCTCACTCCCTCTTTTTATTCTTCTCCCTCTCCGGTCCATATATCTGTCTCTCTTTCTCCCTCTCCCTTTCGCATCCTCTATAACTCATTCTCTCTCTCCCATCTCCTCTATCTCATTCTCTCTTCCCCTCTTCTTTATCTCATTTCACTCCCTTTCTCTCTCTCTCTCTCTCTCTCTCTCTCTCTCTCTCTCTCTCTCTCTCTCCCCCCTCTGTCTCTCTCTGTCCTTATTCCATTCCCTATCTTTCTCTTTCTTCCACCCCTCTCTCTTTTTTTCTTCCTCTCCCATCCGTTCTCTATCTCATTCTCCCTTCCCTTCTCGTACCCCAGCTAATCTCTCTCCCTCTTTCATCCCCTCCATCCCTTTTTTTTCTTTTATCCTTTCCTCTGATTCCATGTTCCTCTCTCTTTCTTTCTCTGTCCCCCCTCTCTCTCTCTCTCTCTCTCTCCTCTCTCTCTCTCTCTCTCTCTCTCTCTCTCTCTGATACACATATGTGTAATGGCTGTTAGACACTACGACATACTAGCACCATGTACACACATACATCGCCGACATACTCACATAATATCATCAGTTTTCCATGTGCGTAAACTTACTTACGTACTCAAACATTATAAGCACACAACTACGTTCGCTTACGCATACACTCTGTGACCTTTTCAATAAAATTATGGTAATGATTCTTTTTTTCCCCCGCGACATTATCTCTTTTTACGGGAAAGTTGCGCAAAAAAACAATGGCACAAACCGCTTCTTTTGTCTATTTGACAAAGACGCGAATGACAGCGATCGTGATGCTATTTATATCCGGCAGGTTTCTGTCGACACACAGAGAGGGCGATTGAATGATGGTCAAAGATGTATTAGATTTAGACATCCTACTCTGTGGTTTTTACCCCTTAAGCACCACCTCTACTTTTGCAAAACTAAAACGCAGATTCTTAAGATGCTTTCATTCAATCTACACGTTTAGTGATGCAAGTATATTTCTCTTAGTCCGTCTCTTTGTCTGTTTGTCCATTCTACTTTTTCTCGAAAACTAGTGAGTCGATCTGGCTGAAATTTGTATGAACTTTCGGGTTTGTGTTACTATTCACATAGATTCGAAAAAATGGTCCAAAAACAAATATATAACAAATAAATGTTATCAAAGGCAAGATAAGTTACTCTTCTACCTATCTGGAAAAGCTTTTAGTGATTTTACTCACTTTAAAACGTATAATCAATTCGAAAACCCTGCAGTGTTTATCGATATATTTAAAAGAGAAAAATGGCGACATGCTCGGTGTTGAACACGGTAAGTTTAGGGAAAGCGAATTTTAACAAACAAATTATACAAAATAGTGTTAGAAACTCACCGCCTATGTCACAGTAACATATATTAAGTGAGTTTCTAACAGTATTTTGTATAATTTGTTTGTTTAAATTCGCTTTCCCTAAACTTACTGTGTTCGACAGGGAAATTGCTCTTGACATATCTAAGGCCTTTGATAGGGTATGGCATAAAGGTTTACTTCACAAGATATCTAGATATGGTATAGCTGGAAATGTCTTCTCAATTATTAAATCATTTCTCTCTGATAGGTTCATAAGAGTAGTAGTTGAGGGGCAAAAATCAGAATCTCACAGTATTAATGATAGTGTCCCTCAGGGGTCCATCCTGGGCCCAACTCTATTCCTCATCTACATTAATGATCTTCCAAATCACATCCTTACATCATTTGTAGACATTTATGCTGATGACACTACCATTTATGGTAGCACATCTAAGACAGTAAACGACCAAGTTCTCTCCGATTCTCTCTCCTCTGATCTTGAACACGTGGTACAATAGAGAAAAGAGTGGTTGGTTACTTTTAATGCATTTAAAGCCAAGCTTCTCTCTTTACATCATCAATATTCTGATCCACATCTGGCCTCAATTGAAATGAATGGCTCTTGTCTTCAGGAGGCCTCAAGTTTTGACAAGCTTCTGGGCTTGACAGTTACTCCTGATCTTAAATGGAACGCGTACATCAAATGTGTCCAAGGCCGCTGGAAAAATGGTGGGATCTTTCTATCGATCCAGTAGATATCTCACTACTGATGCAATTCTCTATCTATATAAGAGCCAGGTGCGCCCAAGGATGGAATACTCTTGCTACATCTGGGCAGGAGCTGCTAGAAAGGACTCGCCCTGCCTTGATAGAGCAAAATAGACTTCGTAGCCTCGTAGGAGATGCCTTTTCTCTTCCCTGCAACCTCTATCTCACAGAAGAGATGTTGCGAGTTTGTCTCTGATGTATCGTTATTTTCATGGAAAGTGCTCGACTGAGCTTCAGTCTATGGTCCCCCCTCGTCACACTTTCACAAGAAACACTCGTCTAGCTGAAAATACTATCAATAATTCCCCCCACTCTTTATCTGTGCCTAAATCTAAACGCAGATTCCATGAACAAAGTTTCTTTCTTAGAACTGCACGCCTGTGGAATTGTCTTCCGTTTTCCTGCTTTCCAGCTGACTACAATATGGTTGTCTTCGTCTAATGTAAACAAGTTTTTGATGAGTTGTTTCATATAAGTTAACAAATTTACCGAATTGATTACTATATTGTCCAATTTCTGCTGTACACTCTTTAACCCTTATCCTCGAGTAACCTATTGGTCTTAATAATGTGGGTATGCCTGTGTAAAAAAATATCAGGAAGTTTCATTGGATGTAATTTCTAAAACTTCAACTTGTATAACAATTGACTGAAACAATCAAACAATTAATCAATTTGTTTTTTATTATTATTATTTGTTTAGTTTAAGAGTATTCATTATTCTGTATCTACAGGATAATACGGTATAATCACGTTGACACGAAGGTAAGCAACGTTGAAATGGGTGACCATTTGGGACTTCCAGGTGCTGTATGTGCTCTCTGCTTAGCTCGGCATAGTTTCTAGTCGTCCTGGACTTCTCATTGCCACTGGATTTAAACAGTGCCGATTCAGGAGAGGTGGGGTTGTAGATTGCGCAACCCTTGCGCCACAATTACATACGCAACTTCCTCTACAGTGGGTATCCTTTGTCTTTTGAGACTAAATGGAGACATCGATCTATAGGATTAAATATAGCGCATTGAAGACGCCAAAAGAACGACGAAAAAGAACCAGTAATGCTTGAATCTATCTCCTTTTCTTTTCTTTTATTCATTTATTTCCTTTACTTTTCTTTCGTCAACTTCGTTTTCTTTCTATTTTCCTTTTCTTTTATACTAATCGGCCGCCACTTATCAGGACCAAAAGCCACTCGAGAATAATGGCTACTTAGTTCTTCAGTTGGAGGATGACAGAGTACATTTTGAGAGGCTTGAAAACGGTGGACGAAATGGACAAGTTTTTATTACTACAGCTTGACAAACATTTGTTAACGTTGGATTGAAAGCGATTATGTAGTACTTTGTAGTGGAGCAGTTACCCGCTAACGTTTTCGATAGATTGAAATTATTGGAAAGCCACTCGAGAATAATGGCTACTTAGTTCTTCAGTTGGAGGATGACAGAGTACATTTTGAGAGGCTTGAAAACGGTGGACGAAATGGACAAGTTTTTATTACTACAGCTTGACAAACATTTGTTAACGTTGGATTGAAAGCGATTATGTAGTACTTTGTAGTGGAGCAGTTACCCGCTAACGTTTTCGATAGATTGAAATTATTGGAAAGAAACTATTCATGGAAGTTCCGTTTAGTTTTATATACACAGTTCATTCTTGGTTCCTTTCGTTAATTATTTCTTTCAATTTCACCATTCTTCTGCCTTTCCTGCGTTACCTTTTCTTTTCTTTCTGCATTTCTTTTTATTCTCTGTATTTAATTTTAGGTAAGTGCAAATTACTTTTCTATTTCATTAAAATACAAATAATTCGTCTACAAAATCAACTTCCAACATCTCGTCTGAAGTCATCCCAGGGGACAAATTGTGACCTATAAGAGTCGACCGCGTGTGTAAAGCCTCACTTCGGCCGATGATTGCATACCATTCCAACTTTGTGCATGCTATTTAAAATTCTTCAAAGATTTCTGTGCAGCTTTTAAGGGGTGCGTCAAAGATGTTAATAGTATAAATAAAATAGACCACAAATATTAACATTAAATATTGAAATTTATTTATAAATATATATATAGACCAAAATGAAATAGGCCAAAAATATAACTTTAAATAACTTTATTTATAAACATATGTGTGTGTGCTTGTGTGTGTGTGTGTGTGTGTGTGTGTGTGTGTGTGTGTGTGTGTGTGTGTGTGTGTGTGTGTGTGTGTGTGTGTGTGTGTTTACTCCAACCTCGGGTTTTTTTTTATTTTGGTTGCTTAAATCATTACAAATTGTTTCAATCGACAGGACAATAAGATTATCCAACCGATATATATACTCGGGTTTTTTTATTCAAAAGTAATGGACTAATGAATTAAACGAGGTTGTTAGATAGTGCTCAATAAAAAGAGCTGATAATACTTGTTTATTGCTATATAAACATGATCACATCCTGCTGCTACAAATAGCCACTTGTTTCAATCAAACAACAGATATCATCAGGCAGCGACTTGACTATTCAAAAGTTCATTCAGTTTATTCATTGAACTTTTGAATAGTCAAGTCGCTGCCTGATGATATCTGTTGTCTGATTGAAACAAGTGGCTATTTGTAGCAGCAGGATGTGACCATGTTTATATAGAAATAAACAAGTATATATATATATATATATATATATATATATATGCGGTCGAATTTCAAACCTGACGAGGTAGTTGCTAGTCTGATGCCACTGACGAATTGTGATACAGTGAAACAGTACTGTATGTGGATATCTATATATATATATATATATATATATATATATATATATATATATATATATATATATATATATATATATATATTTGGTTTCTACTTGTCAGTCGTTGTCTTACTGCCATAACTGGAAAGAACGACATTTTCTTTCTCCGTGTACTAAACAGTAAATGAAATTTCCACCAACAGAGATTATTTCAAAGAACACACACATGTGTATCACGTTACCATGCAACTGCTTCCCGACAGACTACAATATAGCCAAATGTCAACAAACATGTGTCATTAAAGGACTGCGTTTTTTTTTACAAAGGAATCACCACATATCAAGGTTCTAAGGCCACTCGAGGGCAAGGCTTTATGTGTGTATTGTAGTCAATGGGATCATAGCGCAATGGTCGTTTGTGGTTGAAATTTGGTATAATTAGATTATTTACGAGGACGGTTCAATAAGACGACAATATAGTAGTCAGCTGGAAAGCAGACCAACGGAACAGAATTCTACATTCGGGCAGGTCTAGTTTAGGCACCGACAGAGAGTGTGGGCAATTATTGATAGTGATTTTGGCTAACGAGTGTTTTTATGAAAGATTGGAGAGGGGGGGCATAGATTTGAGCTCAGTCGAACACTTGCCATGAAAATAACGATAGAGCAGAGACAGGCTCGCATTATCACTAAGTAATCAAACTTTGTTTATCGCATTGATTATTTTCAATCCTCTCACATTATTCTTCATCATTCAACGGACAATCTAGCTAATATCATTAATCTTTATTATCGAATGGATTTGGGTCTCCATAACTGATGTCTCATTAATTAAAAAAAAAATCAGCCGCGTCCATACAGCTCTTTCAGAAGCGCTGTTTGTCTCATGCTTATATGTGCAATAGAATTTTCATCGCTAATCCCGCAGATTAAATGGACGCATCTTAAAAATATTTGTTTTTGCTGTTGTTGTTGTTTTTTATTGCTACAAACGTTGATTGTACGAATATTTCTCTCCACAAGGGAGAGCTACAAATGTGTCAGACACAAACAACGCGTTTAATTGAATAGGCATGAACAAAAACGACTCTTATTTGTTATTTCTGACAGAAGACTGTGTTATTTCATACTGGGATAGGAGGGGGGGCGGCTGGCCTTACCAGGCCGTAAAATACGTTTAAATATATTTTAATTCATGCCGATTTTGTATTTATTATTACAGAGCCAATTCTCTATTGAATATTATATTGTACCTAATATATAGTACTGATTTCAAAATTTAAAAAAAAAATGATTTGAGTGCCATCAACTAGAATCGAAATCAAAACATTTAGCGCTCCAGCCGCATTCTCTACTGTTTTAGCTATCGACAGATAGATAAGAAAATTTTTTAATCAAACCACGTTCAGCTATGAATTTGCGCATGCGCAAAAGTAATAAACATATGTCGGCTAGTTGAAATGATAATTTTGAATTTCAATTTGCCGACATATTTCTCTACGCATTATTAATCCACCCAATCAAATATTTTATACATCATGAACTATCCTTGGTGTGTGATTAGTATTTCATGTTAATTTCAGTGTTATGTGATCAGTAGTTTAAGAGTTTATCGGTTAAATATTTACACACAGACTTACGTGCATTTACTAGTTTATTTATATACAGGGTGGTCAAAAAGTCAGGTAACATGTTAAAGGTAGAAAAAACAATATGATCCATTATAATCTCTATTCGTTTAATATTATTTGTTTAAATATTTGAGTGTAATATATAAACTACCCCTCCTGATTTCTGGCTTTGGGGCTATGTAAAGGATAGCGTTTATGGCAAGAAGCCTGATACAATAGCGTCTTTAAAGTTATTTATTGAAGAGGAGACATGCTGACATGATTACACGTGTTACACAATCAGTGGTTAATCGCTTCCAGCGATTGATAGAGAGAAATGGACGACAATTAACAAAATAAACATATTTCATGTTTGTTTCATTTTATATTTCAATGTATGGTACTTAAATATACGTGTATTGCTAATATCGTTTTTCTTTAAAATGTTACCTGACTTTTTGACCACCCTGTAGATGAATAACACCCCAACCATGCCCCTCTCTCCTTTGCTTCTTATGTAGCTCTTTATTTTTTCTCTCACGAGAAAGAGAGAATACACAGGATGCGTAATGGCGATTCTGAACGACATCCATTAGTGTAACTATCAAATATCGGCCGGTCCGTTATACACATTTAAGATTATTATTCGTATTATTTGGATTATTCGAACTACCGTTCTTACCTTAATAGTATTTTCACAACGTTTTGACCGAGATAACCTCCAACCTTTTCAAGATATCTTTTGTCGAACTTGGGAATCTTTCTGTCGAACTCGGAAATTTGTGCAGAATTTTGAACATCGAAAAACAAGAATAGCTTTAATGCATATATTATTTAATTAGAATTCATTATTGAGATGAGTATTAATTATTAATTTATTTATGGCATTAATTGCTGAGAATGCCGTTAGGAGATTCGCAGTTCCTATCCCGTCGCAGTTACCACCTGACGAAGGCCAGAGTATTAGTTGGCCGAAACGTCGTGAAACAACAACTAAGAAACATTTGGAAAATAGTCCGCAATAAAGAAATTAATAGCTTTAATGTCTTCAAAATTCATGATAGCATAGTCAGCAAGGACTTGTGACGTAACGGATAAAGTACTAGGTATATTCAGTTTCAACTGGCACTCTTCTAGAGATTTAAGACTTATATCCGGTCATAGCTGACGGAATGTGGATTGAATAAAGGGTCCCATTCGATATTCTGTGCAGATTCTAGAGTTCGACAGAAAGATTTTCGAGTTCAGCAAGATACATCTGAAGAAGGAAGTAGGTTACATCTGTCGAAACGGTATGAAAATAACATCCACTATGAGAATAGTAGTCCGAATAATCAAATAATACAAGTTATCAACCATTATCTAAAAAATAACAAAACAATTGCAAAAAACGATGCGCAAATGTAATAGTCGTTCGCATTGTATTTTAACGGTTTGACGCAAAAACGCCACGAGTGTGAGTTTTTATTTTACTCCTTTTCATCCCGAACCAGGCACATTGCTACTATTTGGATCGTATCTAGCAGGGGGGGGGGTTGTAGGGAGCCGAGCAGCGAGTTCGCATTACATTCAAACTTCTGAGGGTTAGTACAGTGAGGGAAACAGAAAATCGTCCAGGAGTCAGAGAGAAGAAAGTAGAAGACTAGAGACCTCAACAGTGAAAGGGTGGGATTTTGCTGCTTCTCGGGTTTGTTGGGTGTATGTACGTCGAGATGGGGGCACAAGTGTTATGAGTTTATCAGAGTACATTCTATTAAAGTACTTGTAAAATAGACACAGAGAAGCAGGAAACAGGGAAGGAATTCCAATGTCCAGCAGTCCGGAATCTAAAGATCTCAACAGTAATGGAATGTGATTTGCTGCCTCTCGGACTCGTCAAGAGCATATACGTCGATGGCGGAACGAGAGCTATGAGTATCAGAACACACTCCATTAAAAAAAAACTTGTAAAATAGGTTCAGGGATGCAACATTGTAGCGATGGCAAAGGGGTTGGACCTTGGTAGATAGTGTGAGACCTATTAGATTAGGGAATCTTTTTTCTAACTCTGTCGAAAAGGGGGAGATTAGTGGTTGATATCCAGATGTAGCCATAATACTCCATGCATGGTTGAATGGTCGCGTTTCTGTCCTTGTTCAATAAAACCGCAGAAAAACTCGCATCTATTTTGTGTACAGACAGGCAAACGTACAATGAGTCATTATTTTATTGAATTGATTACTTGTTGCGAAATCCTTGAAAGAGAGAAAAATAAATATTTAAAAAAAGAACATTTTATAAAGCTGTAAATGGTTACTTTTATTTATACGTAAATAGGAAATGTATTCCTTGGTATTAATGACCCTTATTTTGTATACTGTTTTACTGATAGTAAAGCGGTTATTAGATATTGGCTAGAAAAATCTCTTAAGATTGCAAGTCAATACATCGAACTTATAAATAATGCTGTGATTTCTTTTGATTGAACTTGAATCTATCATGATACAGAAAAGAATAACAATATTAATCTGATTTATAAAATTCACTATATCTGTTTGTCCATTTTTTTTCAAACTGTATCTCTTCCGAGACGGAATGTCGCAGAGCGGTGCGAGGCGACTCAAATGATTGCATTTTTATTGAACTGTTTCTTATGGGTCTTGGCAAATGTAAGTCGATTTAAACTGCTCTTCTACTCATGCGCAAATTTATATACATTTGTACATTAGTGTTAGTTTATTTTTAGCTATTTCTTATCCGAATGGTAATGACTCACGAGGTAACGCTTCAGGCTAGAACGGTACAAATTTTGATTTCAGTTTCGATTCTAGCTGATGGCATCAAAGTTATATCTTTTTATTTTTTTTTTTTACTTTTAGAAATCAGTACTATACGTTGCATACAAGGTCATATGAAATAATTAATAGTTGACTATAATAGTATATTACGAAATCTGGATGAATATGATATTCAAGCGTATTTTACGACCGGCAAAGGCGGGTGCCCCCGCTAGTATCGTATCTATTAGACTTTTCAGCCCGTTAACTAAGAATGCGTGATTTATGCCAATATGATGGATGGATATGGTTCAATTTGTGCTCATTAAATTCTGATCCCTATTAATCCCTATTAATCCCTAATAATCCTAAACTGTTTATCGAATGGATACCATAATACTTAGTTCGCTGCATCTTATTATAACAAAGGTCCATGCAAAAATTTCAACCCGATCGGCCCAGTAGTAGAAAAAGCGGGACTTAAATACTAATCTCTATTAAACTCTATTAATCCGGAAATGTGCATCGAACGGATATTATAGCACTTAGTTCGCTTTAACTTATCACTAAAAAGATCAATACAAAATTTCAGCTAGATCAGCCTTGTACTTTCCGAAAAATGTAGAACAGAAAGACAGACAAATAGGCATACAGACTAAAAGAAATATAATATAAACTAAATGATCTTGTGGAATATATTTAATCAAAAAAGTATGTTTTGATGAAGCTGATATTTTTATAGATAGTGCAAAAAATGTAACTGACTAAAATGTAATAAATTATTAAGTACTAATAAATACTCAGAAAGTAATATTGTGCTACATAGTTCAATACAAATAATAAAATCACAGTGTAAGAGAAAATCTTTAATTCACACCTTGAGTCGAGCACCTCTTGGCAAACAGTGTTCTTTTTGCCCTGTTTCTTTCAAATATTCCCTTTTTTACGTAACGTTTTACTAACTTCTTCCTTCGGCGAAGAGCCGTTGCACGTTGAAATTATTACGAGTTCCTTTCCCACACTTTTACAAGAATGATCGTAGATTATTATAACGATATTCGAAAACGTCACTCTCATATTCTTGTCCAGGGTTGGCAGATTGTTTTTATTAATACAAGTTTCGCGATTTTTTTTTTTTTTAATTAGCTTGTCTTAAAAAAAAGTATTTGCCTTTTTGAAAGAGTAACGTACGGACTAAATAAGGAAAGAACAAGCAGACTATTATAGAAGTTATGTAAAGATATTTCGTCAGTGATCGGTTCTAATCATCATTTGTATTGTATTTGCAAGATTTCACGCCTAAATAACACTGACAGTGCGTTTCTGTTTAAGCTGAATGCAAACACAAGTTAAAATCTCTAATAAATAAACTTACAAACCTTACATCATAAGATTTCGCGTGACCTCGAGCGATTTATAGTTAAAATATAGTGTAATATTCATTCTGTTATTAGTGCCAGAAGAGCGTCAAAATTACCATCTTAAATTATTACTGGTAGTTGTTCCATAAACAATACTGAAACTAGGTCAAACATCTGAATCAGCTGCTGGTGAATTTCCTTTTTTTTCTATTTTGTATTACTTGTCATTTTATAGAATCGATTGCTAAAGCGAGAGACACAGAGAAAACGAGAGAGAGAGAGAAAGAGAGAGAGAGAGAGAGAGCAATACAGGCGGTGGAGGGGTGTGCTTCAAATATAATGTCATGGAGGATCAGGAGGGAGAGAGTTGAGAAATAATATATATATATATATATATATATATATATATATATATATATATATATATATATATATATATATATATATATATATAGCAGAACTCTTTTTTTTATTTCAGGTTACGATATGCCTGGATACGAAACGTAACAATGCCCCACAATGCGTTTTAGGAGTGTTGACATTCGGAGCTTTCTCCTTGCCAGACGGAGAAGGACATGGTCAGAAAGACATAGTGCTATGAAAAGAACATTTTATTGAGATTCCATTAAGTCCCCCTGCCAGAAATTGTGTAATCCATCATATGCAAATCCTTAGATCTTGGATCCGTACAAATGAGAAGACTACGAAGACAATTTGAGTTCATTCGACTAACACTGTAATTTCCTAAAATTCTTAAGACTGTAAATTATATTTTACATTAATTCATTGTTCGACAGGATACTCAAATAATATATATTGAAAATTTTTTTAATCCGCGGAGTTTCAAAGAAATGCGTCCTTCTCATCAGAAGAAAGACATTAGTAAATGAATATTATAGCGAAGCTATGAATTTGTTTGTACTGACATTAATTGAAACAGCATTATTTGAAAACTAGTTATCAATGCAAAAAAAAAAACACAAAAAAACCGTGTAAATACTGCATAAAACGGGGAAAACCTTTTAAATACAAGGATGTATTAAAAGTCAAGGATTACAGAAATCGATAAGATATGGAGAGGTTAAGTATTTTCAAAACGAAATGATGACAGGCTAAACACACACACACACACAAACACACACACACACACACACACACACACACATATATATATATATATATATATATATATATATATATATATATATATAACAGACGGAAGAATATATATATATATATATATATATATATATATATATATATATATATATGCAGAAAGAGAAAGACAAAAAGAGAAGGATGAATAGCGTGTGGAAGGAGAGAGATGGTAAGAGAGAAGCCAAAAGAGGGTGGATTCAAAAATAATTGAAAAAGAATAAATGTTTAATTTCAACTGTATCTCTCACGGTTGTAAGTATATGAGTGGTTCGGGCCGTTGCTAATGAAGTCAGACATGACTTCTGTTGGCAGGGTTCGAATGTCTCGACTGACGTTAATCGTGACACCCTGCACTGATGGTTTCCGAAAGGATGAAACACTAGTGTCTGTAGGTATTTAATTATTATAGTAAATATATATATATACACACATACATATATATATATATATATATATATATATATATACAGATACACACACATTTTATATATATGTATACACACACACATACACACACACACACACACACACACATATATATATATATATAACTACTTCATTTACTCACCTAAATTTAATATACGAAAGTATAGATTTATGTGTAAACTTTAAGTATTTACTTCAAAAGTGCTCAATACGTAGATAGAGCTAGTTAGTAATTTATAAAATATATATGGCGATTAAGCTACACTGAATATTCTGCGTTTCATCCACTATAGGATTCGTCAGGCTTATGCGCGAATTCTGTGGTTGCTTCTTGCTTTTATATATGTTGAGGATTTCTAGTTAGCCAATCAGCTTTCTAGTATCCACCGCGCCCTTCCTATAAGCCAATGGGCATGCATTTTATCGAACAAAGGATCTGTTTTAGAACTAGGTTAGTGGTTTAAGGTAGATATTTTCCTTCCTTATATGTATATATACATATATATATATATATATATATATAAATAAATATACCTATGTGTACACACATACATGCACATATATATACATATATATACATATATGTGTGATCGTTTATGTATATTCATGTTTGTTTAATTTATTTATTTGTTTGTTTTCTATTGTTATTGTTAGTTTTAAAGCTATTTTGTATCGCTATCCTAGAGTAAGTTTTATTTTGTGAACACAGTTATTTGCTATTTCTCGTCTACAGTTTAATAGATTTTGAGGTTCTTTAAAGTACAGGATAGCAACTTTTTCATGGAGGCATAATTTACATGGGTCGTCTAAGTGTCTGCACGTGGTAACTTGTCTCATTATTTTCCATTCGACTACCGGCGAATGTCCGCTTTCTTTGAGTTCCCAGTATTTATTCGCTAGTGTTGTTTTTATACGGTGTTTTTTATTTTTGAATGTACTTTTGTGGTCATAGTATCGGGTTTTGAAATCTAAGGAAGTCATGCCTATGTAATATTTCTTGTTATTCGGGTTTTCTTTCGCAAATATTGTTGCTTGATAAACTACGCTTTTTGTTAGACATTTATTTTGGACTGGGCAAAGTGTGCGGTGTCTACAATTGCATTTATCTTGTTCGTTATTAGTATTTTTATTTATGGTATGGTTGTTCTTGTCCGGGGTTGTTTTGTTGTTATTATTATTATTATTATTATTATTATTATTATTATTATTATTATTATTATTATTATTATTATTATTATTATTTCTGCTAGTGTTGGTTTTATTTCTGTCATGGTGTCTACTTTTTATTTTGTTGTTGTTTACATTGTTTTCATTTAGTATTGTGTTATTATGTGCTTTAATTATCATTTCTAAATTTTCGCAACAACTGTAAGATAACTTCAAGGTATTTTTATTGAATATTTTGTGTAAGGGGTTGGTTGCGGGAAAGTGTTTTTCAATAAGATCTAGAAATTTCTTGCCAAGTTTTGTTTTTAACATTTGATTGTATGGGGCCGTATACCAAATTATAGTTCTTTTTCTTCTATTTTTAATTTTATTATAGTTGTTGGTGTTTTGTTGCTTATATTTGATATCGATATTTTTGTATCCACTATTTTTTAGGGCTGTTTCGTAGATATTGGTTGACCTGTTAAATGCATTTTCATCGCTTGAGTTATTACTGAGTCTACTTACGATTGAGTTATGAATGTGTTTTATAATTGATGGTGGGTAGTTGCACTTAGGATTTACGTAAATTGGAGTAGCGTTATCTTTTAAGTATGGTTCATATGTGTTTTTATCTAAGTTTAACGTGACGTCCAGGAAGTTTGTTATTTTTATCTTAGCTGATACGTCCGCTTTAGGCCTAATTTTTTCATTTCTTTGTGTATGATTTTCTTAAAGTTTTCTTCCTTGACTTTGTTGGAGTTTTTTATTATAGCTAGTCCGTCATCTCTATATAGGCCGATATCCGTAGTATCGAATATGCTTGTGAGGGTATATAGAATGAATAATCCCACAAAATCTGATGCCTCTGCAGAGTCTCTGGCACCCATCGCCAAATCTAACGAATTTTTCATTTTAGTTTTTATCCATTGGTTATTGTTATTTATTAGAACTGATTTTCTACATTTTTTTATGATGTTGATTTTTTCTGAGGATATATCAGTGTATGCCTCGGCAAATTCTAGGGCAATGTTTAAAAGTTATTTGGATATCGAGGGATAAAAGTCTATGATGTCAAACTGTATGAACGTACATTTATCTTTGTTTTCTATATTTTTAAACCAGGTGATTGCTTCGGTAGTGATTGCTTAGGTAGTATTTGCCCACTGGTTTAGTTCTAGGTCCTGTTTGATTTGTTTGTTTACTCTAGAAAGTATAGTTTTGCTAATTCTACCTATTTCTGGTTTAAAAGTACATTCAAAAATAAAAAAAACACCGTGTAAAAACAACACTAGCGAATAAATACTGGGAACTCAAAGAAAGCGGACATTCGCCGGTAGTCGAATGGAAAATAATGAGACAAGCTACCACGTGCAGACACTTAGACGACCCATGTAAATTATGCCTCCATGAAAAAGTTGCTATCCTGTACTTTAAAGAACCTCAAAATCTATTAAACTGTAGACGAGAAATAGCAAATAACTGTGTTCACAAAATAAAACTTACTCTAGGATAGCGATACAAAATAGCTTTAAAACTAACAATAACAATAGAAAACAAACAAATAAATAAATTAAACAAACATGAATATACATAAACGATCACACATATATGTATATATATATGTATATATATGTGCATGTATGTGTGTACACATAGGTATATTTATTTATATATATATATATATATATATATATATGTATATATACATATAAGGAAGGAAAAGATCTACCTTAAACCACTAACCTAGTTCTAAAACAGATCCTTTGTTCGATAAAATGCATGCCCATTGGCTGATAGGAAGGGGCGCGGTGGATACTAGAAAGCTGATTGGCTAACTAGAAATCCTCAATATATATAAAAACAAGAAGCAACCACAGAATTCTCGCATAAGCCTGACGAATCCTATAGTGGATGAAACGCAGAATATTCAGTGTAGCTTAATCGCCATATATATTTTATATATATATATATATATATATATATATATATATATATATATATATATATATATATATATATATAATATTAATCTACATTCCAATGACCAAGGTGTATCCACCTTACTGATAATCTTTTCCAAACAAAAATTTCAGTACATTTTTACAAAGTGCAGCTAGTTATAAACAAACAGAAAAAAAAAGCATTAAACTATAAGACTGACCAGAAGATTGTTGTGGAACTTTTAATTTTTTAATCAAATGATGTATTTTTTAATCAGTTTTCGTTATAAGACTCTTACTTTCACAGAAAAGAAAACATCTATTATTTTTATGTTATTCCTGGATTACCTTTCACTATAAACTCATTAGAAACCAAAACTATTCAAACATCGAAGACGTATAAAGGAATCCAAGAATCAACTCGATTAACGTCGATTATCCCTTCTAGTAAAAGGCTAAATTCAAAACTGTGAAACTTAACCGAGAAAAAAAACTTTTCCTGTATGACTATATTTGAAAATTATGATAAAGTTTTGGCTACAAACACACAAACACACAAGCACACAAGCAACATTATAGTAATTCATGTCCCATTAGTATACAGTAAACGCCGTTCCAGTTATCGTCCGCATTGAATTTAAAACGTCTCACGTCTAAATATCACTGATCGTGCGTTTCTGTCTGAGTTGATTGCAAACAAAAAAAACAGTCACGCGTCTGTACACACATATACATACACAGAAACATCCACATACACACACACACACGGAGAGGATCAATCACGCGCGTGCGCGCGCACACACACACACACGTACAAACACAAGCAGGCGACGCATACACATGCACAAGATGTCACCATTTTATTGAACTGTTTACTTGTTACGCAGTTCTTGACAGCAAAATAAATATACACGAAAGAAAATGTTTATTATAAAACTGTTCTGAAACAAAGGTTGTTTTTTATGTATCAGAAAAGGTCGTGATAGTAAAGGTTTTCAATTCGAAGTGATTCACTAGCAGTGTCAGAAAACGCCATTAAAAATGTGTGATAAAAATTGAATAATTCGACCGCCTATCTTTCGAAGCTTATAACTACTTGAAAAATGTAATTTAAACCTTATGTTTTTTAATTAAAGGAGCAAAGACCAAATTTAAAAAAAAAACAGGTTTAATAGCAAATTATTCAATATTTGTTTTTTTTTTAATCGGGTTTCTTTAAAAAAGACTTAAAGAAAATCAACGAATTTTAACTTACTTCGATAAAATATATGCATATATACATTCCAAAAATCACTTACCTATAAAAATACTAATCAATGGGTACTTCCATTCTTCATTGTTAAGAATTTATTCATATTTATATTTTATATTCCATGTCCTTTTTAAATAAAATACTTTTTAAGCAAGGTTTAAAAAAAAACGCGACATCAGGTGTTTATCACAGTTGAAATAAAGGGAGACAAATGTTTGCTTTTCTTCGAGTTGAAATCTCCGGTGGCTTTAAGCGCCAGAATAATTGTCTCTTTCTATTGCGTGCTGTAAACAAAAGTTAGTAAATATGGGCCACCGTAGGGGAAAAATAATCCCATTTCACTGATCAGTTTTTGCCGATAAAAAAAAAGTCGACCGATTTTTGATTTTTTTTATTCTCTTAAAGAAATATATGAGTTTTTGATTTAATATATTTTATTTCTCTTTATGAAGTGAATTTTTTTTAAATATGTAAAAAAACATTGAATGAAATAGAAAAAATTATCGTAATTCTACGAAGTTTTCTGAACAATATAACAAGATTATAAGGCTTCACTTAAAAAAAGACAAAAAAAATCAACGTGGTTTAAAAAAAAAGAGATTTGAAACTTTACAGGTAAATTTGCAAATAACTGTTCTTTTTTTAATTAGCTTATTTTATTTATTGCTCTTTTATCTTAAATTTGAGGTGAGAAAGTTAATTATTTTCATTTTAATAGACATTTCAAAATGGGGGGATTAATTAAAAAAAACGCTTGTCAAGAATATTATATTCAGCTTATTAGAAAGAGTATAAAATTTCAAATTGAACCTGAAAATATCTATAAAATTTAACCAATAGAAAATTTTTGATAGATGTTTAATGCTTAAAAATTGAAAAAAAAATAAACTCGTAAAATTCTTTTGATTTCATTACGTAAAAAAAAATGGCTGCATGAACGTGGGCAGGCACTTTATAAACGTTGTTTTATAAAAAATAAAAAATAATATTTCTATTATTTTTAAACAACTGTAAGAGTTTATTTTGGAAGTATATTCCATAAAGAAAATAAACAACCCACTTTTAAAAGAGCAATTGCGAGTTTTTATATATCTTATTCGCAATTTTGTGTTAGGGGTGTAAAAAATTCCCCCAAATTCTGATGCACCTAGTAATTCATTCGCCCGGAAGTTTGTTACCCACTAAAGTTTGCGTGATGGGATATATATAGCTTGTCAGCCAGGACACTATATATATACAAATGTAGGCAAATTTGGGCATAATTTATTGGTTTGAAAATATAGGTTCATTTTTACCAATTATCATAAAATTTTAACCATATTATAATCTTCAAAAAAAACCTGCAAATGTTCGTGTAGTTTCGTCTCATTAAACCAAAGACATAAGCATTTCAATATTCAATTTGGCTACGAGTATATATATATATATATATATATATATATATATATATATATATATATATATATATATATATATATGGTTATACCACTTTTTGGGGCAATTTTGTAAGTTCGAAATACGACGGTTATTGATGTGACATTTGCTCTTAAGGTCGAATATTATTATTTCAAAGAGGGTAGGATCACTTTCTATATTAATTTAACGTAAAATGAGCACCTGCTATATGGTCACCTTAGCTGTTTATTAGTGTGTGTTTATTTTACTTTAAATTAATATAGAAAAGCGATTCCTCACTTTTTTAAAACTATAATTTATTCATATCATTGAAATTACTCCTTTCCTGTGATTTGAACTGTTGTTTTCGTTTTCAGCATCCTCGAAAATCTGTAATAGCGGTAATTTTAAATGATTTTTTGTGGGTGGAAAGATACTGCATCTTTACCAATATTTCAAGCATAGTTATTTGTTGTTCTAGTTTTGCATATGAATTACAAAATATCTGATATTTCCCCCAAACCGATGGCCTTGATGGAGGAGAGACTAAAAGTTGCTGCTATGGTTTCAAATGATATGAAATAACAGCAAAGGGAGACTTGATTACAAATATTTCTCATCTGTTTTATCTTCCCTCTTTGGTTTTCAGACGTAAAGTAAATTTTATAGTGTATAAAGATTATTTGATGCTAGAGATATTCATAATCGTAACCTATTCTCAAAAAAGACTTGATACGACAAGATTCAATAATCTGTGATCCAATTCATCTCATTATTCTTTATATATATATATATATATATATATATATATATATATATATATATATATATATATATATATATATATATATATATATATATAGATTGATTGATATAATTACGTGATTGGTTTTATGCTACGAAACAGATGCTGTCAAGAATTGTAAATGCCAACTGAATTAAAGAATAAATTGTAAGATGGTCAACATCATGAACTTTGGAATATAGATATTTGTCATTTATTCAGTATATTGCTCTGTAATTACATTGAGCTTCTTAAATAAGAATTGGTATATATTATAGAAATAAAGTGTATTTTCACAGAAATATATATATATATATATATATATATATATATATATATATATATATATATATATATATATATTTCTCATAAACGTGACGGTACGATCCTAGCTCACCCTACTCTATCATTATTTTTATGGCAGGAACTCGACTGAGCTTCATTCACTGTATGTTTTTTTCTCTATAAAGCCTTCGTAGCAAACACTCGCCTAACTACAGCGACTACCAGAAATTTCCATTACTATCTATCTGTGCCATAAACTAAGCGAACATTCCATGGGCAGAGTTTCTTTCCTAGGACTGCTCGTCTGCGGAACAAAATCCCACGAAGCTGCTTCCTAGTTGACTATAACATGGCCGTTTTCAAATCCAACGTAAACATGTTCTTGATGAGCTGTTCTCCTACATATATTAACATCAAATTTCCGCCATCACTGGTCTCACGGTACCCATAAACCATTGTCCATTGGTGATTTCCAGGCCTTGATAAGCAATGATTACAAATAAGCACACATTGATCTTTATTATAGAACGGAAGACTAAGGATTCTGTTTCCTACATAAATAGAATGTTAACGAGCGCTCTTAATTTTCTGATACACAAGTCGACAATAATTACAACAAAAAATAGAAAATCAATTCTAGCGATTATTTTTATTAATTAACATTCAGCTGTGCAGACATTTTTTTTTTCAGAATAGAAATATATTTATAAATGTTGACATCGCTGGGTACAATTGTATCAGCGTAACGTTTTCCGCGCGGTACACAGCCTATGCTAAACATAACGCGAATATCTGCGTTGTCAACGACCATCACTTGAAAATACAGGGCTAAATAAATAATACAAATACTTTCCGATGTGCGCTCCCATTTATACATTGGGAGGTTTAACGAAACCCCTTGTTCGTCTCTTTTTCGTCTCTTTTTATCTTCTTTCTAAAGTTGATCAAGTAAAATTTTCCCTTATTCCATTGACCGGAATAACTTTCGAAAGATAAAACAACCTGTTTCTGAATTTTTGAGTTGAGGATTGATAAATTTGATTGTTTGAACTACTGTTCTCATCATTCCACAGAAGGCTGCTTGAAGTCGATGGTAAATGGCCGTTGCTATAACGCAAAGTGATTTGAAACAGTTATCGAAAAAGGGACTGATAGAAATCTAACGAGACTTATTTTTACTCAAACTGCAGGGAAAGTAAAATTAATTCTGTTAAACCTTATCCTCGAGTGGCTTTTGTGTCCCTATTTTTTTATTTATTTACCTGTATAAATCTAATAAAAAGAAATGTGTACCGTACTTTGGGGTAATTGCGCCAAGTCTGCGGTAATTGCGCCAATTAACTAAAAATGCTCTTTTGGCAACTAACCATATAAAAAGCATTTTTTTTAGTTGGCGCAATTGCCCCCGGATTTGGCACAATTATCCCACTGTACGGTAATGAAAGAAAAAAACAAAAACTACAATGTTTCCACTGCGTCCCAAACAATGCCAGGTAAATACAGCCAGTTATAGACAAAAAGAAAAAAAATTACACTATTTTATTTAGTTTATAAGATAAATAGTTATATGAATTGCTTGTAAGTATTTTACACTAATTGAATATTTAACAAATAAAATAGGATAAAACACATCGAGTAACCTGCTGATTATATATCATTGATTTACGGGCAGACCAAACGTTGAACTCTAACGCGTAGACGCACACGCGTAGACATCTTTGAAGTAGAATGCTCGTCTACAAAGTTTAGGTTGATTTTGTGACTGGGTTAGAATCTCCCGATCAGCAGCCATTATCATTTCCTACACTGATGATTACATAAACATGAAACATTAGCGCCTGTAAGTATAAAACTAGTTGTTTATATTTAATATGTATATATTAGAGTTATAAAGCCTTTTTAAGAAATTAAAATTGAGCCCTCTTTAGGGAATTAAGTAAAATCGGCCAAATGTAGCGCAAATACAACATTCCGACTTCCGGTCAGTCAATGCATTCCGATTGTTTACAATACATGCCAGATTACTTAGTATTATAGAGATTTAATTTCCCTGAATTCTTGTGTTAATTGCCGGTAGTCTTATGTGGATTACTAGCCTATGAACAAAGGTGACTTTGTGACTGGGTTCGAATCTACCGACTATAAGTAATTATCACTTGTATACTGATGATTGCATAAGTATGAAACACTAGTGTCTGTAGATATAAAAATAATTGCTGATATCTATTATATATATATATATATATATATATATATATATATATATATATATATATATATATATATAAGGCAGAGGCTTGGCAAAAGGTGACTTCGTGGTTGGATTCGAATCTCATGACCAGCAGTAATTGTTGCCCCTATACTGATGATTGCGTGTCTGTAGATATAAAGAAATTGTTATATACATACATATATATATATATATATATATATATATATATATATATATATATATATATATATAATTGAGCACTTTAGAGCTGAAATAAACTCGGTCACTTTAGCTTCCATGCGCAGATCATCATATAATGATTAGATCACTCTAACAGACGTTATAAACATTTAAAAATAAATGTTTAAATTTCAACGATATTTTTCGTGGTTGAGGTGGCCGAATAGATTTGGTCCTTGCTAATGGAGTCAGAGATGGCCTTATCGGGTTCGAATCTCTCGACCAGCGTTAATCGTAACGCCCTGCTGATTCCCGAAAGGAAGAAACACTAGTGCCTGTATGTATTTAATAATTATTATAATAAATAATTATATATATATATATATATATATATATATTGTGTACAGAAAGTTGTTAGTTGAGACAGATCATTGGTACCGTCGGTTTCAAGCCCGATAATAAGGGCCGTTTAAGGTATCCTTATCAAGCTCTCTTCAGCCAATATTCGTCAAAATATAAATACGCTCTTAAAATTTGGATTCTCCTTTTAATTGAGCACTCTGCTGGAATTCTTTTTCCAAAAAAAACTAATCATATGTGTGTGTGTGTGTGTGTGTGTGTGTGTGTGTGTGTGTGTGTGTGTGTGTGTGTGTGTGTGTGTTTATATGGTTTGAAGGAGAAACTGAATACACATTTTTAGCCATTTCTAATTATAATTGATTTCACCTTGCCAGGGGCGGTGAAGTTCATTATATGAGGTTAGGCCATTGGTCGTTTAATTGGAGAATAAGTGCTCACACACTCTCACACACACACACACACACACACACACACACACACACACACAAGAAGAGAGCTTGGATGCCTACTAGACACTATCCTCGAGAGTCTAAGGTGTCTCTGTACATTAGTTTATCAAGACAAGCTGACATGTGGATATTTTTCTCTACAAGTAAATCCTGACTAAATATTCAAGATGACATTGTATTCGCGACTCAGGTAAAATCTCCTAAGTATGCTTTGCTTTGCGATGAATGATGCACCTTCTCTAAGTGATATTACCTTAAGTAACAGCATGAAGCTGGATACTTCATCAGATTAGATAATTTTTTGTGCTGAAACCCAGTAATACCAAGAGATCATAACAAAGACCTACTGTAGCCTCTTAAATGGTAAAATAGGAAGAGGAAAATGGCCGAGTGGTCCTAGACGTTGTATCAAAGTTCACAGTTACCCAAAGGTGCTGGGTTCAATCCTGAACGAAGGCAGTAAAAAGTAACATTCAGAACAGAGAATCAGCAACTATGTCCCAGAGCCTACCTGGAGTCCGAACACGGTGCCCCCGTAATAATAATAATAAAGGATTGGGTTCGAGACTCCTAACAAACGGTTCCCCGGTTCGATATAAAACACCTGATGAAGGCCGGAGGGCAAAATGGCCGAAACGTTGTGACGATTACAACCAAGATGAGGAAGTCAGTCCGACAATCTCAATCAAGGAAAATGATGTTCTCAACTTTTTTATAAACTCAGTGTCTGAAAGATAAAGGAGAACGTTATTGGAATATTCGAATATCATGTATCTCAAATATGGATCGTGTTAGCCCACGGAAAGGGGGTCACTTGATTCCTGAGAACTTCCAGTGAAAAAAATTGAAACACACAAACACACACATATGTGTGTGTTTGTGTGAGTGTAACGTGGCCGTTATG
Source organism: Euprymna scolopes (assembly GCF_053919585.1). Classification (NCBI taxonomy): domain Eukaryota; kingdom Metazoa; phylum Mollusca; class Cephalopoda; order Sepiida; family Sepiolidae; genus Euprymna; species Euprymna scolopes. The sequence continues at coordinate 61,875,749 of NC_136507.1, forward strand.
TCACACATGAACAAATAAATAAAATATTCGAGTCGGCATTTTTTTCTTTTTCAGCGAAAAGTTTTTTTATTACAGTTACTTACAGCACCGCTTAAAAAGACTCTCACTGCCACATGTTTATTTTACCCGGTATTCGTTTCTCTTTCTTCCAACCGCATACCAATCACAACTGGCGCATTCTCGTCCTCGCTATTTACACGTCCATTTTTTTATGTTGACTTTCTTCCTCTCCCCACCCTCACGCTGGCATTAACCAGCCATTTCTCGCCTACGTCGACACGCACCCATTGTCTTTGACGTCGACTTTTTTTCTCTGACCTCACACCGGCCGTATGCCGGCCATTTCTCGCCTGCGTCTTTACACGCCCGTTCTCTTCGACGCCGACTTTGTTTCTCGCCGAGCACGTGTTGTATTTTTTTCTCCTTTTTCTTTCCTTCCTCTTCTCACGCACACTTCCTAATTTGCATATGCGCGTTTTTTTTCTGCTGTCGCTGCTCTTGTTGCTAATCTCTTTGCATGTTGGCCATCCTTCGATGCTGTCGATCCGCACTATGTTAAATAAGTTATTAGATGTGTTTGCTTAATTTTGTATGCTTTTAACATGTAAGTGTTTAACAATGACATTAAGTTATTATTTTTAATCGAATATTAACTCACAAATACATTACCGAAAAAGAAAATGAAATTTGCAAATTTTTTTTTATTAAAGAGGTTGGTGCAAAAATAATGTCGTTTTTTGACATAAAAAAACGACATTATTTTTGCACCAACCTAATACCAACAATTATGCTTTTTCTAAGATGTAAATCACCCCTTTTCTCTCGTCACAAAACGTGAATTGAGTATTAGTTCAATGGAGTATACATTTTTATCACAACAATACAATAACAAGGTTTAACTGTTATTTCAAATCTTAACGTGACGATCCAACGAACGAACTGACCGATGGCAGAATCCTATGCCAAGATAGGTCGACTAGTCTAAAAAAAAGAGGCCTTGTTATAAAACTTTGTATACAAAAAGCTTCATTGTATACATTTGATTTGTCAAAGACCGAATTTCAACAACGTACAGTTTAAATAGTACACATATGAGTTGCGATCATTACTTATTCTTTTATACATACTGGATTACTGACGTTTAACGGACATCTGATACCGTCTGAAAAAAGGGCTACATCTTCTTTGGGAACAAGAAAATAAAATGATTTAAATGGTTTAATTACTTTATAAGTATACTAGGCATACTCGTGACTCGTTGGGTCAAAATCGCTATCGCAATTTATTATAGTTTGATTTCATTCATTAACTGTGACATATTTTTTAAAGAGATTCTTTCATTATTACCTGCATATTACCCCCCCCCCAAATATTTTTTCCAATTCTAAGTTTGTTTGTTTATTTTTAGTCAGAAATCACCAATAATCAAGGTCCGGAGGCCGCTGGAGGATAAAATCTGAATGTTTTCAAAGACGATATTGTCTTTTTACGGTTGCATTTGTATAATGCCGCTTTTTTTCCTCTTCTGGCGAAAAGCATTTAGCTTCGAAATGCCATAGCTTAAAGTGGTTTCTCCCTTATTCCTCTTTCTGCAACCCTTACCAACTTGATAATGTAATATGTACGTTTACTCTTTATCTTCCAAACTTAGTTATATATATATATATATATATATATATATATATATAGTAGAAATGGTAATTAATAAAAACCTGAAGAAAGTGCTCAATACTGCTGTAGAGCAAATATGCGTTTTATTTTTTTATTACCGTATTTTTCTGTTTAGTTATATTATTGTTTCAGCTACGCGATCATTTTTTGGCCGTCATGTAGCCTCCTCAGACTTTTATAGAAAACATATATATATATATATATATATGATGTGTGCATAAATATATATATACAGTAAGTTATTCCGCGTTTCATCCACGCTAGGATTCTTCAAGAATCCTAGCGTGGATGAAACGCGGAATATTCTGTGTAGCTTAATCGCCATATATATTTTATAACTTACTACCTAGCTCTGCATACGTATTGAGCACTGTTGAACATAAATTTATACTTTCGTATATTAATTTATGTGAGTAAACGAAGTAGTTATATATATGTGTGTGTGTGTGTGTGTGTGTGTGTGTGTGTGTGTGTGTGTGTGTGTGTGTGTGTGTGTGTGTAATGATAGTATTAGTGTTGTTTCTTAGAAGTTAATCCAATGAAAGTATGATGTTTATAAAATAAATAACAAGTACATCTGTATTATTGTATACTTTTCTTTATCTATAAAAACATTATTGGTTACATATGTGCATACATGTTTCAGCTGTGGTTTCTTTTCCATTAAATATGTGGGCACATATATAGTCAATAATGTTTGTATAAACAAATAAAATGATACAATCCGTTCAAGTATGTTGTTAACAAGAACAAAAAAAAAAGAAAAACTTTTAGAACGTGCTCAATACATGTGCAAATATTGTGAGGTGTCAACGTGGATAGATCAGAAAAGGATATTTTATTTAGAGTAAATGTGATATTGTGGCGATTGCTGAAATTATTACGATGGACAAGATGTGACAACATGAAAGAAACCACACACACACACACACACACACACACATACACACACACACATACACACACATCTTTATTTACGAATAAAAATGTCAGTGTAGTATATGTTTTCTTTGTATTGTTTTTTGTTCGTTTTTTGTTTTGTTTTGTTCTTTTCATCAGAAGATCAGAAGAAAAAAATCCACATGAATTGGGTCATTTTAAATTTTTGTCCCAATTAAGAGTGCCCCCTTTTATGGTAAGTAGATTTCTCCACCTTAAAAAAAAATAATAAAAGTAAAAAATAAAAATAAAAAACCCCTCAATGTCTGATTTTGCCATCATGTGATGAAAATCAAAGTAAATAGGGACATCTGGCTTGATTTTATACGGATGTCGCTAAAGACATTATTTACATTCGGAAACGACGTGCAGATAATAAAAATATTGGAGACTGAGCGGTCTTTGTCATTACGTACGGCTTAGAAAATAAAAAAAGAACACGTGACCGTATTTGATATTTACTCTTTTCAGTTGTTTGAAATGACATTAAATGTATATTTCTATTTATTATTACCTGAAGTAGTAAGTGATCATTTATAGTTACGTTGTTTCAGACAGCAATTTACCCGCTTTTTTTTATATTAGTTCCTAAAATTCATTTCGCAAAACAATTGTAAGTTTGGCCCATTTGTGTGAAAGATCTGCTCTCTTGATTCGGCTCTGTTCTATTCATTTAGAAAGAAAATACAATTTTCTTATATATGGGTGATAGAATTGCATTCACTAGGAAAAGATCTAGCTAATTTGTATATTCTTTCAAGCAATAATTTCAATCACTTCCCTATTAGTGTTTTCTGTTTTCCTATGGGATAATCATCTTCAGTTAACTATTACGTGTAATTATATTCATACAGATATTCTACATGATTTATACTTGCGTAATATTTGCGTAAAAGTTTATAGTAAACACAAAACTCTTTCCATATATATTTATGTATGCGTATATATTTTTGTTTAAAACATTTGCCTACCAAACTCCTCCTAGAGTTTTTTGTCTACAAATATGAAACTTCATATGCAAGGTATTTGAATCCATGCGAAACTTTATATTTGGGTTTTAGCCCGGGAAAATCGGTACAAAAGTGTGAAAATTTAAAAATAAATTAAATTTGCCAGGCAACGGTCGAACGACGGCATTACGAATAGGCATGCATAACGTAGTAGCTATTGGTTCATGTTTTAATTTTTAGCCTTGCAGCAAGTATGTCTTCATAGCGCAGTCATTAACAGCAGAGGAAAAAACAAATCGTAAGCTAAACGGTTTGGTTTCGATTCTCGGTAATGGCGCATGAGTTATTTATCTATTTTTTTTTTAATTTTTAAAACATTACTATATATTAGTTCCAATATAATATGATAATAAATACGAACTTTGCATTAATCAAACTATCATATTTAAACGGGCGCCCTGCTAGTATATATATATATATATATATATATATATATATATATATATATATATATAGTTATCAGTCCAAAACCAGAAGATTTTTTATTTCACACTCATAGTATTTTTTCACATGTTTATGTAGTAAGTCTTACACGTGTTTCGTTAGAATAGTGAAAGTTCAAACAACTTATCAGAGGCAGATATGTGTTTCTCGACAAACAAAAATAGTTGGAGAGTTTTTTTTTTTTTTCTTTGAATGAAAAAGATATGGCGAATAAAAATGTTGATGAAAAGAAATGGAAATCTTCAAAATTTGCAAAATCATAAGAATAAAAAATACTTATTATATAGTATATAGGCAGGTCCCCCCCCCAAAAAAAAACATAATTAAATTGAAAGCCCAGGATAAGACGTTATTTTATATCGTCATATTTGATTTATCACACGCACACGCGCGCGTGTACACACACACACACAAGCATATATTATTATTATTATTATTATTATTATTATTATTATTATTATTATTATTATTATTATTATTATTATTATATACGGCATAATCACGTTGACACACTGGTTCCCGCTAGATCATCGAAGTTAAACAACGTTGAACCTAGTCAGTACTACATAGGTAACCATCTGGAACTTCTAGGTGCTGTATGTGATCTCCGCGTATCCCTGCCTTGTTTCTAGTTGTTCTGGACATCTCCTTGCCACAATTATTATTATTAGCATTATTATTATTATTATTATTATTATTATTATTATTATTATTATTAAAATTGCAAAGATAGATATCGTTTTCCTATTAGAACCTAGCGAGTTTCAGTCAAATATCGCTACTATGCCACCCTTCAAGACCGAGTAAAAACGGCACAGAAACGAGAGTTTGTAAAAAAAACGGTCTTATTTTCTCAAATAAAAACACCTGTGGATTAAATTTGAAAAATTATCGAATAAAAACTTCCTTGTTTTTTTTTTTTTTTAATTAAATTCGAAAACACAACCAACACAATAGTGACATAGTATCGATATTATTGGGATGGCATAGAAAATTTATTGTGCATTGAATTTTGTCGAGACAGAGCAAAACTGGCTTCATAGCGAGAGTGGGATAAATAGCGAGATTTGACTGTAATGCAAAACTCAATATGCTAGCAATGAAAAGGCAAGAGTGATTGAGAATGAAAATATAATTTACTATTTTTATTTATCCAATAACAATTAAAAACAAACAATTAAGAGATTTTCTTTATCATAATTAAATTATTCTTCGTCTTATTTGGATTCATCGGACTACTGTTCTCATCTTGAGTGTGATTTTCACAACGTTTCAGTCGATATAACCTCCGACCTTTTTCAGGTGTATCTTGCCGAACCCGGGAATGTTTCTGTCGAACTCGGAAATTTGGACGGAATTTTGAGCGGAAATTTATTTACTTCACGGAGGTAAAGTGCTCTTGTTCCGTCAGCCATGGCTGGATAGAGGTCCTAAGTAATTCGCAATTGTATTTTTCAAACGCCAACACTCAGGATTGAACCTTCAACCTTCAGGAGGATAGATGAATTCAGAAACGTAAAATATTCTTGCATTTCAATTGAGTACATTTTCACGGTGTCACCGGCCATCAGACGTGCCACACACTAGAATTAATCAAAATGTCGATTGATCTCAGTTTGAGATACTTCGGGACATTGATGTTACGTTAAAACTGTACTAATGCGGTCTGTTAAGTATATCGTTATTCATTCATTATTTTTATAGCTGTATTCGATTCGTGCGACGATACATTCAGATTAAACGTACACGCAGATAAAATATAAAACACGCGAAAGGGAAAGTTTCTTTTAATCAAAAAAAAAAAAACAAACAAATTTATCTATTCATGTCTGAAAGATGAAGCATATAAAATGTCAAATCAAGTAGTTCGATTTAAAATGGAGGTTCATCGATTTTTGCTCAATCTTATGCTTATCACGTGCGCGCGTTCATCATTTGGAATTGTTTAGTTTCTGTTAAGCGCGCCAATTTAATCGTAAAGATGAAAGTTGATCTGTCTATTACCAGCGCGCATATCCATCATAACTGTAAGCATTATAAAGTAATAACTATAAATATTTATTATCTGCGTTAATACGATCATGAAACAGCTTCTCATGTATCTGAACAACGTGTGTGTCTGTGTTTCTCGGCTCTTCGTAATTTACACGTTTATTTATTTTTTATTTTTTCCCCAAATATTGTTGGAAAAATATGCAATAAAAAAAAATGAAAATATATATATATATATATATATATATATATATATATATATATATATATATATATATATATATATATATATATATTTATACTTTGCAAGGATTCGATATAGGTAAAATAATTTCGCTTGTTTTCTTTTCCCTATAAGGGAAATGGTTTCCATAATGTTTTACTGTTAAAGTGTTTTTTATTCAATAAGTCCGAAGAAAGGCTGCTCTTGTGAATATTTTCAAACGACGTAATGTTTGAATTTGTCCGAATAGTCTCGAAACAATGTTAACTAACGATGAAATGCACTATTTGCTGCTATCAACCCATTATTTGAAGTCTTGGTTTTTGTTAAAACAATATATATATATATATATATATATATATATATATATATATATATATATATATATATATATATATATATATTAAGCCACTCTCTTTGGGTAGAGCACTATCGTCAGCCTTATATTATATGTGTGTGTGTGTGTGTGTGTGTGTGTGTGTGTGTGTGTGTGTGTGTGTGTGGTCATGAATAGGCTCTTATATGGTTGACTATTTTAAAAAACTGATTACATATAATGATAGAAGACGTATCGAGACACAGGAATGGGTATGTTTGATCTGGCAGAACGGTGGTTCATTAAAATTGTGGGGTCTGCGTTCGCGCCTGGTCCACAATGTATGGAAATAAAAAAAAATTAAAAATTAAACAAAACGTTTACAGTGTTTTTGATATAGATGTACATAAGAATACTTTGATAAGTATGTTTTAACTTAAATAGGGATGGTATAATAAAATTGTGGGGTCTGCGTTCGCGCCTGGCCTCCCTGGAATAGAAATAGGCACAAACTTTAATAAAGACTTTTCAAATCTATCAGCGTAAGTATACTTTGATAACTATGTTTCAGTTTGAAGAAATATGGTATAATAAAATTATGGGGTGTTCGTTCGCACTTGATCTCCATAGAATGGAAATATGTCACAAAGTTTAACAAGGTTTTTTAATATAGATTCATAGAACATTTTGATAAGTGTTTCAGTGTAAACAGGTATGGTATAATAAATTATGGGGTTTATCTATTTTATTTTTAATTTCATCATATTTTGCTTTGGTTTTGATACCCCCAAATTCGAAGCTATCTCTTTACAACTCTTCCTTTTCATAACCTATCATACTTTCATAAATACGAATCCATTTTCTGTAGGCTGTTTTTGAACCCAGTCAACGACGAGTACTTTTGCTAGAATATATATATATATATATATATATATATATATATATATATATATATATATATATATATATATATATATTGTAGGTCCAAACTCTTGTTCGGGTTGAGGTCTATTCTAGCTGCACAGAAAAGCTTTGATACAGCGAAACAATCCGTCTGTGGATAACTATTATTTTAAGCCCTCTCCCCTCTACTTAGGAAGAACGCTGTTGTAAGCGATTTCGCTTGCTGCTTTCTTGGGGTAACGCAAAGTTCTTTGTAAATAAACAAACAAATCGAACACTGTATTTAACGGCTGGCGAATGTTTGTATAAATAGAAATATGAGGAGGTCATTTGCGGACACCGATTCTATGGGTTAGAAAGTAGAACCTCCGACTGTCATCTTGATGGTTTGAAGGTTTGAACTCTTGTTATGCTAGTATAGCGGCAATGAAGAGTTGTAATACAGCGGGACAGTCTGTCTGTTGCTGACTACTGTATACTTTCTTTTATGTGATGAATTATAATTAGTAATTTCTGTGTGGACATTTTTTTTTTCATGTTGTGTGTTGATGAGGGTAATAATGTTGACTCTGACATAAGAAGACGTCCAAGAAGAGTTGGTAAAATAAATAAAATCGGAAGTCATGCTGTCGACTTTGTTGAGATCACAAGGGCGAAAGAACTAAGATTAACTAAGATAACATTAAACGAACTGAAAACGGTTGATATGCCGTAAAATAAAACAAGCAAAACAAACAATAGTGTTTGCAGAAATTGTTAACATTTTATTCATTTTACAAGTTTTTTTGTTGTTGTTTTTTTCTAAAAGGTATTTGCAGAGGAAATGTTTATGTTGCATATTGTTATGACAAACACATTCCTGGTATAACGAGGTCTTTATATATATATACTAGCATGGGTGCCGGGCGTTGCCCGGGTGTTTGGAGGTGTATGCTGAGCAAAAAATAAATTTAAAAAAAAACGGTAACTTTTTTAAACTTTGACCCCTATTATGACCACTTAATATTTATTGTTTTGGGCTCAAATAAAGTTATTAAGTTAGATCCATATCCAAGGAACCTATATCTAAAATGTCAAGTGTTTAGACCCCAAATTGTCGGAGGAGTTTGGTAGAGTTGTTAAAGGTCAAATCGTTGAACTTTGACCACTTAATCGCCAAATTTCTGGGCAAAAATCGATCACATAGATTTTCCCAAATCTCAGTATCCTGTATATCAAATTTCGAGTCTGTAGACTAAAAATTTATTGCGCAGGGAAATGTACACAGACAGACACACACACAGACATACGCACACGTTCACTGTGTATATATATATATATATATATATATATATATATATATATATATATATATATATATATATATATATATACTTAATTTACTCACATAAAATTAATATACGAAAATATAGATTTATGCGTAAACTTCAAGTATTTACTTCAAAAGTGCTCATTACGTAGGTGGAGATAGTTAGTAATTTATAAAATATTCCGCGTTTCATCCACTCTAGGATTCTTCAGGCTTATGCATAAGCCTGAAGAATCCTAGAGTGGATGAAACGCTGAATATTCAGTGTACCTATTTACAATGCCTCCCCACGGGACAGAGTTAGACACCAGGGCCTTTTTTTAATGTGGAGAAAAGGTACAAAAATAAAAATTGTCTCAGTCGTGAAGGATTTCTCCTCTACTGAAAGAGAACGAGAAATGGAAGTGCCGCATCTGAAGAACAGATACTACACTTTGATCTCGGCCAAGTGTAGCTTAATCGCCACATACATTTTATAACTTACTCTATATATATATATGTGTGTGTGTGTGTGTGTGTGTGTGTGTGTGTGTGTGTGTGTGTGTGCGTGTGTACTAGCAGGGAGACCCGACGTTGAATGATCATCAACGAATGTTTCATACTCGCATATTTTTTTTATTGTCATCGAAATCGATGAAACCACCCATTTTTCAATCAAATCGATCTGGACCCATCGCGGTGCACCAGGAAGAAGCGTCACATGCTTCCCTGCAGTGATTTAGTCCACAATACATTTAGTCTACCTTGCACTGTAGAGAACCAATTGTTAATTTATAAACCCATTTTTGTATACATAATGGCTTGAATTGAAAGTTTAAAATGTAAAAGTCAAATATCATGCTTCAATTGTGCTCCAAACAAAAACATTTATTTCGAACGCACCCCTGTCATATCAAAGAACCTACTGCTGATTTTATATGTCGGGCCTTTCGGCTTGTCGGCTTCTTAAATGCGCTTGTGATGTTAGGCTGTGTAAGGTGTTAACTTTGGTCAAAACTCCTTGTTTCTTTCTTTCGTCGGATTATTTCGATTATCGATTATCGATTATCGATATTTATCGGAAATGTATTCCGATACGAACACTGCACATAAAGTACCTTCCTGTGAAATTTCATAAACATCGGCTCTGCCGTTTTCGAGTCGATAAGAAACGAACTTACACACACACACGCACACACACACACACACACACATACACACATACATACATACACACGCACGCACACACACACACACACACACAAACACACACACACATACACACAAAGTTCCTTTTATTTAATAGTAGAGATATGCGTTAAATGCCATCCTCCGTGTTTCCCTCCGTAAATAATTACTACTACGCTTACGCATGCCATCGGATGAAATCGTACACATTACAAGCTTATAAAACGTTTTTTTTTTTAATATTAAGTCTGCCTATTTATTCGGCTCTTCACGAGGGCCAAGTTACCCAAGGCACATTTTAAAGTGAAAGGGAAATGGGAATTCTCAATGGGAAGAAAATGTTTGCAGAATCCCGTTGACACAGTCCTTAAATAGTACGACCGCATCAAATGACAGGAAATAACAGCTTCTCATCTTCAATGAACCCCAAAGACTAAACAGATACTACACTTTCAATTATGTATTTGCAATAAATAAATAAATAGTGATAAAATTTTAACAAATTAATCATAGGACTATTAAAATAAAGAGCAGCGAAGGTTATTCTGTTTGTTCTATGCTTAACAAGGCGCATTATAAACCATTCACTTAAGCAACTTTAGCAGTCACCAAAATACCACATTTACTCTGTGGGTTAGCGTACTGAACATATTTCCAACCTTTAGAGTTTCTTTCCTCGCTCAACAGAGCTCTGTTGAGCGAGGTACGAAACCCGATTAGCTAACCCTTTTTCATTTATTATGTTAATTAGTCTTTATTCAATCATTATATATATATATATATGTGTGTGTGTGTGTGTGTACACATATGTATAGATGTATGTATGTATGTATATGTATATGTATATGTATATATATGCATATATATATATATATATATATATATATATATATATATATATATATATATGCTTTGTTGCCAAATTTTACAATCAATCTTTCACCTTGAATAGATTGAACTACATAAAAATAAATTATGCACAAAAAAATATAGTTACACACCTGAAAATATATCCTGTTTAAGTAAATACCGAAAATAGATACATTGTTTCTTTTTTTTTTTTTTTTTTTTTTTGTAAATACATGAAATTAACTCTTCAATATTTATAATACACTTTAGTTTTGCTATCTTAGATTATTTTGGTGAACTTAACTGTAATACTTATTTTATCAAATTATATATATATATATATATATATATATATATATATATATATATATATATATATATATATATATCCCGTAATCCGCATCAATAAGCGTCGAAAGCGAAAGAAAGAAGAAATAAATGTAAACAAGAGTCATCTTTGTGTTGTACGTTACCTGCACTATTGATACTGTTAATATCCATTTGGAGGCTGGACCGTCGAAGCATTGCTTCGACAGCCGGAATGTCCTGCTCTTTGACATTGTCGTTAAATACCAACTCATCTGCGAATCGAACACGGGGTTTACCCGGGTTCTGTTTTGCGTACAAACTAGCCCTTCGGCTCATGGCCTATTCTATGCGTTCCTTTGTTTTTCCTTTGCTTTTTATTATTATATTTATACGCGTTTACCACTCGTCAATTGTGACGTGTGCTGTTCGCCTATATTAGTCGTTTATTCCGATCCGTGTGTATGTCCGTAGAATCCAGAAAAATACAAAGCCCCGCACGGAAATCAGTCGGTGCGCAGTCCCAGAAATGGTGTCCCTCTCTTTGGCGAAGTCGTCGTCTAAACCGAAATAAGAATCTGGACGTAATTCTAAGATTTTTTATACGAGAGAGTAAGAGAAAGGAAAAGAAAGGGAGAGTAGAATAAGAGAGGGAGAGAAAGAGAGGGAAGAGTAAGATGTAAACCATGTATGTGTAATTCGCGCCTTCTTAAGTCTGTGTGTGTGTTTGTGTGTGTGTGTGTGTGTGTTTGAGAGTGCGTGTGCGCGCGTGCGCGTTGGAGGTACGATGCGCGTTCGTCGGTGTAGAATATCTGTGTGTGTGTACGTGAGATGCGGAACGACTACTATAATGTGTAGAGTGAGAAGAGAGGGTAGAAGGGTGAGAGAGAGAAGGGTAGGAGGGAGCAACAGCGTGTATAGTAGACACAACAACAACAACAACAACAACAACAACAGTGGTGTTATGTAAACGTAAAGTTGGGAACGTGGTTTCAATGAAGTTCGAGTTTCCCAGCACAGATTGCTTGGATAGAGAGAGAGAGAGAGAGAGAGAGAGAGAGAGAGAGAGAGAGAGAGAGAGAGAGAGAGAGAGAGAGAGAGAGAGAGATTATTGAAAGCAAAAGAATAGAGAAAAGAGCGCCAGAGACAGAAAGACTTAGAAAGAGAGAGTGGAAGAAGAAGAAGAAGAAGAAGAAGAAGAAGAAGAAGAAGAAGAAGAAGAAGAAGAAGAAGAACAGAGTGTGAAAGAATAAACAGAGAGTAATGAAGAGGATAGGAAAAGAAAGAATGAATAGATCAGAGAGAGAGAGAGGGGCCAGGAGAGAGAGAGAGGGGGAGAGAAAGAGGGAGAGAGACAGAAAGTGAGAGAGAGAAGAGATGGGGAAAGAAATAGTAACAATGATTTGTTCCTACTCTTAAAACTCGAACAAAACAGAATCTCCATGGGACACGGAAGTGAAGAATCCCCTCGGCCGATTTTCTATACGATAAGCGAGCCCAATTACACGAACAAACTTTTAATCCTACTTCGCTAATTTCGCTTTATAGACTTACTATGGTTTAGAAGTGTGTGTGTGTGTCGTGCATATGTTTACTTGTGTGTAAGCTTTCCTGTATATGCGCGCATGCGTATTTAAAAGTATGTGTTACTCGGCAAGATGATGTGACACAACGGTCGGAAAGTGTGATTAGAAAAGCCAGCGCCCTAGAAGAAAGGTACGCTGGTCTGCAGAATGTGCTCGGGCAGCCTCATCGGCATTCCACAATAGTGTTGCTTCAGGCGATTAGCAATAAACTAATCCCTTCTCAAAGGATGAGACGACAAAGACTGGGTTAGTGGACCTGGACCTCCTAAAACTGCACATGAGCCAAGCCATACCTCAGTCGACAGGAGAAAGGCTATCGTAACAATGGCCTAGACTCTATTGACTTTTGTGTCGATGTAACTTGAAAAAAAATTTTTTTTTTTTGCTTTGAAAAAAAATAAAAAATTAAAAATAAAAACAATCAACGACATATGAAAGAAACTGCCGGACTTTCGGATTTCCAAGCTAGGATAAAATGTAGTGCCTGAATACCGATTAGGGAGGAGAAATCTTTTTCTTGCTGAATCAGTTTTATTTTTTATCCAAAGTAACCCTTTTAGGGACAGATTGAATAAATAGTAGGCGAAATATTAATCCATACACACTTTTTTTGTCGACTTCATTGTGTTCCACTTTGCTTTCTTTGGCTTTATACTTTAATCATATATATATATATATATATATATATATATATATATATATATATATATATATATATATATATATTAGCAGGGAGACCCGACGTTGACCGGGATTGAATGATGATCAACGAATATTTCACACTCCTATATTTTTATTGTCATCGAAATCCGTGAAATCGCCCGGAAGAAAGCTTCACATGCCTCCATCCAGTAACTTAGTCCAAAGAGATTTATACGATTTTTATCAATTTTTCGGAAAAATATTATTCTACATTGCACTCTAGAGAACCTACTATAAAATTATTTTATACAACCTTCTTTCCAGTCAACGAAAAAAAAGAACAAAAAAATTAAGAACTTTACGTACGGAGTTTGAACCTACAGACCACATCATGCCAAAAGAAAAAAGAAACACACGTAAATTTTCAAGGGTTATAAAATTCTTTGTCGTTAATGAACGAAAAATAAGAAATTTACGTGCGGAGTTTGAAACTGCAGACCATGTCATGCAAAAAAAAAATAAAAACAAAAATACGCTATCAACTTCCCACAGTAGAATTTTCACGGCTTGTTGTTCTATGATTGCTGCTAAAGACCGCATGGAAAAAATGACTATATATTGGGGTGGAGAGGGCTCCCGTAAGCCGTGGTGATGGCAACCTTTCTAGGAGAAGCAAATCTCTGATTTAAAAAACCATAAAGGGGAAGACCAGTACCCGCATTAAGCTGGTCTGCAGTTTAATTTGTTGCTGGCTATCTTGCTCTTGCTTGTTGCTGGATCTCAACATTTTGAACCGAGAGAGAGACTTAGCTGTCGTACAAAGCTAAGACTCTATAACATCATCTTTTGTATAGATACTCCCTCAGGTATTTGGGCTCATGTATTTTAAATGTCTGAGGGAGTTGCACTCGTCTGACAAGACGTTGCAATCATCATATATATATTGAAAAAATAAGCGGAAGTTTCTCAAGAGCTCTTTCGGCTATTATCTCATCAGGAGAAAATCGATAGCGTACAAAATAATATTATGTCGAAAATATAAAGTTCTCTATATATGTCTATTTAAATAGACATATATATATATATATATATATATATATAGAGAGAGAGAGAGAGAGAGAGAGAGAGAGAGAGAGATGTCTATTTAATTTAATAGACATATATATATATATAGATGTCTATTTAAATAGACATTCCGATGAGTTATTTGCGGGCGTAGATTCTGTAGTCGAGTGGGAGAACTGTTGACTGTCAACACGACAGTTCTAGGTTCAATTCTTGGCTTGGGAGAGATGCTAGTCTAGCGGCACTGATGAGTTCTGATACAACGAAACAGGACTGTATGTCGATGACTATATATATTGTAATATATTATATTATATTATATTATATTAAATGAAAGATGATGAATAAAAGTTATGTATAACTTTATTATATCATCAGTACAATAAGGAAAATTTAAGGAGAAAATTAAGAAAAAAAAATCTTTAGGCCATGGCATTTCGAAGCTAAATGCTTCTCATCAGAATAGGAGAAGGGCCAGAATTATACAAAATGCAAATATAGAAAAAATCTGGCGTAATGACATTTAGGTATGAAATGAGGATGACGGAATATAATAACATGGTAAACAGTACTTAAAAGTAGGTAAACATATTAGGGTACTTTTAATTACTATTATATATATACACATACATGACAGAAAAGAATACATACCAAGATAGATATTTTTCCTACGATTAAGATATGTATATTTATATTACAGATAAGAATAGTGCTGAAGTAACTTGCATTGGACAACATTGAAGCGTGCCATGAACCAAAGGAGCATTGCGCCTAGTGAAAAGAAATGTTGACGACGATTCTCGATGCAAAGTCTCTGACATTGGAACACAAACTGATGTCAGTCACAGAACAGCTGTCAGGTATCTTCACAAGCTGGGCTACTATGTTAGAACTTCTAGAAAGAAAACTTGTTCTTCGTCCTG
Source organism: Euprymna scolopes (assembly GCF_053919585.1). Taxonomy (NCBI): domain Eukaryota; kingdom Metazoa; phylum Mollusca; class Cephalopoda; order Sepiida; family Sepiolidae; genus Euprymna; species Euprymna scolopes. Next base: position 61,891,094 of record NC_136507.1, read on the forward strand.
CCAATACCAAGTGAATAAAAGATTGGGTTCGTGAGATGGTGGAGAGATCTATGACATTTTGGACCAATGTCATTCTCTCTGATGAGTCACGATTTGCATTATTTTCTGACAGTGAAAATATATGGGTATGGAGGGCCCCATCAGAAAAAGTTTTACTTAAAAATATTTCAGCCAATACTGAAATATGGAGGGGGTCTTGATTATAGTATAAGGTGCAATTTGGACTAATGGTCGCTCAGACCTAGTAAAGTTCGAAGGAAACATCAATTCTGCTAAAGATGTTTCAATATTACATGAAGGACTCTTACCAGTATTTTCACGTGGTAAAATGAACCAAATTAACTCCCTATTTATGGAAGACGGAGCTTCTTGTCACTCTGCATTGATTGAGCCAAAATGGGATTAATAAACTTCCATGGCCAAGTAAGTCCCCAGATATGAACCCAATTGAAAACTTTTGGGGCATAATATACCAGAACCTTCGTAAGAAGAAAAGGAAAACATCTAAACCTGAACTTTTAGCAGCATTGCGTCGTAAGAAATGACAAGATGATATTCATCAACTCAAGATGATATTCGTCAACTAAAGATGATATTCGCCAACGTATCAATGCCATGCCTAGAAGGGCCCTAGCATTAAAAACAGCAAAAGGAATGGCAACCAAGTATTAGTTATTAAATTTGTAGTCATTTTTTTTTCTATAAATTATGTTTATTGAAATAAACTGTTTCTATGGGGGTTTATTTTTTTCTGTCACGTCTATATATATATATATATATATATATATATATATATATATATATATATATATATATATACTAGCAGTGAGACTCGACGCTGCCCAGGAATGAATGAGGATCAACGAATGTTTCACGCTTCCATATTTTATTGTCATTGAAATCGGTAAAATCGCCCATTTTCAAATTTCTCAACAGTTACATAGTTCACAATACACTGTTGTCTACATTGCACTGTAGAGAACCTACTGATGATTTTACAAAATTATTTTTATATAATAGTTTGCATTAAAGTTTAAAATGCAAAAGTCAAGTATCATGGTTCAATTGTTCTCTAAACATAAACATTCCTTTCCAGCGCCCACCTGTCATATCAAATCATATCAAAGAGCTATACTGCTGATCTTATATGCCGCGCCTTTCTACTTGTGCGGTGATAATGGCTTGAATTAAAGTTTAAAATGCAAAAGTCAAGTATCATTTTTAAATTGTGCTCTAAAAAGAAACATTCATTTTGAACGCGCCTCTGTCATATAAAAGAACATACTGTTGATTTTTTATATCGGTCCTTTCTGCTTGTGCGGTGATAAAACTTGTCAAATGCACTTGTGATGTAAGGCTGTATAAGGCGTTAACTTTAGTCGAAATCCTATTCATTTTAACATTACTTATCCTGTGGAGTCCAAGGGAACAATTTTTATTTTTCCTGAGGATCTAATGTAAGTCTCTGATGATTTGTTTGGTATATTCATGTCATCCAATGAAACATGAGTAAGACGCAGCAATATAACAATATGAATGTGAATTGAGTGAATACTTCTATGAATTGGAATCTTTAATAAAGTTACATATGCTCTGAAAGTGTAAATCCATTTTTATTGAGCTTAAATTATTCTGGCATTTTTTAATAACATTATTGAATATATATATTATAAGTATATATTTGTTTACAAACTTAAACTTATATATATATATATATATATATATATATATATATCTGTAGGAAAATATTTCCTTATAATATATATCAATACTTATTTTAGAAGTTCAATATAATTACAGAGCAATATAGAAAATAAATGACAAATAACTATATTCCAAAATTCATGATGTTGACCATCTTATAATTTATTCCATTAATTCAGTTGACTTTTACATTTATTGACATTGTTGCTATTTCTTCTGATGAGTTAAGGGCATAATAGATATTCAATTGTTGATATAATCAGTGATTGATTTTGCGTTACGAAACAGATACTGTCAAAAAATGTAAAAGTCAATTGAATTAAAGGAAAAAATTATAAGATGGTCAACATCATGAATTTTGGAATATATATATATATATATATATATATATATATATATATATATATATATATTATTCCTCGCGCGAAAGAGCAGGACACAAAATGTTTTAAATAATAATAATAATAATAGAATAACAATAACAAAGACTTTCGCTGGCGAGGACTACTATTGACCGTAACCAGTTATACAGTCCTTTTGAAATTTTCATCTCTATTTTTCTCGTTATGTACTGAATATTTGTTAATGAAACCTATATGAATATGTTCCTTATTGAACTTTAAAGGTTTTCTATTTTGAAAGTTTTTAAAAATTTAATCTGAGGTTTTTTAAGTTTTTGTTTAAAAAATTCAGATTTTCTCATTATTCAGACCTGTATTACAAAGAGGGGGGTGCAAAAAATGAGTTGTGGTGTGAGGAGAAATACAAATTGGAGCAGAGAGAATATTCAGACCTGTAATAATACAAAGAGGGTGTGGCAAAAATGAGTTGTGGTGTGAGGAGAAATACAAATTGAAATAGAGAGAAGGAGAGTTTTTAAATATAATCTTAAAAAGATAAGATACAAGTTAGAAAAGCATTTCATCTAAGGTATGAACATTGTTAAACAAAATGTTTTTACTCTAGGCTTTAAAAATAAAGGTACAAGATTCAATTTGAAATTTATTTATCTTCAAAGTGCACTTTTATAAATTTTACAAAGTAAGGTATAAAAATTTAATTTAAATTGAATAAAAAAATTACCTTGGATGTAATGTACATTTTGTTGCAATTTAAAAACATTATATTCCATCTAGCAATTAATGATATAGACATAAAATTTTCAATGATTTTTTTTTAAAGTGCAACAGAATTGCATAAAATAAATCCAAGGTAATTTTTTGATTATAATAATAATAATAATAATAACTTTATATATATATATATATATATATATATATATATATATATATATATATATATATATATATATACAAGTTGCAAGTGGAGATTCAGGATGAATGGAAACAATGCCGAGATAAGCAGTGAGCACATATAGCACCTAGAATTCCCTAAATGAAAACCCATCTGGTAATAGTCAGGTTCAACGTTGCTTAACTTCGGTGATCTGACGAGAACCGGTGTGTCAATGTAATTATGGCGTATACAACGTGTCAACGTAATTGTTGTTGAATAACGCCGACTCAGGAGAGGTGTGGTTAGAATTGTGCAACTCTTGTCACAAAAATTCCATGTGCCTGGCATGTCCATAGTCTGTTAAGACTGGAGGAAGCTATCACACACACACACACACACACACACATATATATATTCTTCTTCTTTTTCTTTTTTCTTTTTTAGTTTCAAAAAGGAAAATTAGCCCCTTGCCAGTTGCTTCGCACTCGTCAATTGTCTTAATTTGCAAATGGAAAGGGGATAGGCAAGCCTTCTTTGACGAACGTATATATATATATATATATATATATATATATATATATATAGAGAGAGAGAGAGAGAGAGAGAGAGAGAGAGAGAGAGAGAGAGAGAGAGAGAGAGAGAAGGAGAGAGAGAGAGAGAGAAAAAAACCCGCTGCGGCATTCACTTCCACCGCAACCACACTAAAAGGGTTTGATAGTGGTTGCAAGAAGAAAAAACAGCAAGGACGGCACCATTCGTCTCGTCAGGGCATTTCTCGGTTAGCGCGCCAAAAACCATTACATCGGAATGTAAGAACAAACATCAACAGTGGCATCCGATCATTCTTACATAAGCACGATTAATATAACTGCTGCTTTCATCTCGTAAGAACGTATACCACAAAGGGAGCTGTACAATTAATTATTGAGAAAAAAAAAAGGAAGTTATTTCAGTACACACGAGGCCAACGGAAAAAATAAAAATGAGTTGGGTTTTTTTTTTGTTTGTTTTTTTTTTTTCAGAAATAAATTATTCATTTATCTTTTAAAAAATAAACAAGCTTTCGACTTTTAGATAAGTCTTCATCATGTTCTGACACTTTTTTTAAAAAAATTTTATAAATTATCTTTTTTCGTCGGACATATGAAATCCCTCTTGGACAGTAGTCACTGTGTAACGTTACACACGTTTACACAAGTAGAGCCAACACGTTGTAGTAGAATACGTCGCAAAATAAAAAAAAAAATGAAGAAACAGAAGACAAGTAATAACTCAACTCTTTTTTTTTTTTTTTTCTTTAACAACGACATTTATTTCCGGATACTATTCCGAATAAAACGTGATTCCGAACGCGCTCGTCTTCTCTGCCGCCTGTGTTCTTGAACATCATCTATATCTCTAACGTGATCGTATACTCAAACGTACTCTCTCCTTTTATAATCTTTCTTTTTTGTTACGGTGATGCATTTCGCACACGGTTCGGTATTTGCATACGCACGTTAATGCTCTATTACACGCGAACGCGTTCATCCATTGATCGATGTCTCCGTTCAGTCTCGAAAGACAAAGGACGCGCCCTGTTGGGGCAGCTGCGCATATAATAGTGAGGCAAGAATTGCGCAATCTCTAACCACACCTCTCCTGAATCGGCACTGTCTGAGTCTAGTGGAAAGGAGAAGTCCAGGACGACTGGAAACAATGCCGGGGTAAGCGGAGAGCACATGCAGCACCTGAAGGTCCCAAATGATCACCCATTTAGTACTGACCAGGTTCAACGTAGCTTAACTTCAGTGATTCCACGTGAGTATGCCGTACACGTGTTTCTGATGGTTTAAAAACACATCATTATTAGCTTTCTAATTCCTATGTAAAATAATTCAAGCACAAACTGATGTTTTCAAAGTGTCAATATTTTTCTAATTAACCCAAACCACGCAGCCATGTATAGTACAACAAATGTAAACGAACCGGCTTCCCGGATTTTATTTTCCAAAAGGTGCACTTGTGCACTTCATTAACCCAAACAAATATATGGGGTGTTTTAAATGTAGTAAAAAAAAAAAAAAAAAGAAAAAAGAAAAAAATGTGTGCAGTGTTGTTTTGGAATTCCATTCGGAACAAAAAAGTTTGCGAAATTACAACTATATAATGAGTAGGGTTATGACAACAGCATATTCTTTTCATTGTTTTGACTCTCGAGTATATATCTGACAAAGTTAATCAACCGCGATAACCACATCACTCTATATAAAAGCATATAAGATATTAACGGATACACACTCGAGGGCCAAAACAATGAAAAGAACATGTTGTTGTCCTGGCCCTAATCATAATATAATAAGTTATTTTGAAACCGACGTAATTTTATGATCTATATATTAATACCGTAGTACCTTTAATGTACGTACCTACATGCGTGTGTCAGGGTTTCCAGGTTATAAATTATTTGATCGGGAGATTCTATTTATTAAAAAGGAGGATACAAAGTGATAACTGGGGCTCTGACAACAGCATATTCTTTTTATTGTTTTGACTCTCGAGTATATATCCGACACAGTTAGACACAGTTAATCAACCGAGAACCACATCACTCTATATAAAAGCATAAAAGATATCAACGGATACACACTTGAGAGTCAAAACAATGAAAAGAATATGCTGTTGTCCTGGCATTAGTTATGAGTATGAATGCGTGTTTTTGCGTGCGTGTTTAAGTCTATGTGTATTGATGTTTGCGTGTGCGTATTTGTTTATGTGTATGGGAGTATTACTGTGAGCATATTTTTGTTTATATGCATGTGTGGGGCTCTCTCTATGTGTATGCGCGTTTATGTGTGTTTTTGTGCTAGTATATGTTCTGAAACATGCATATGTGTGTACATATATATTTAGTTGTGCATTTATGTGCATATACGTCTGAAAAAACAGTTGGAAATGACTTATATACCATACATTACGACTATGTAATCGCTACAGCCACCTACCTTGAAAATGCTGGTGTGAAACCTGACATAGTTATATGGAATAAGTCAGAGAGAGTTGCAACCTTGATTGAAGTGAGTGTTCCTAATGATGGCGGCCTGAACAGAGCTGAAAGAGAGAAACAGACCAAATACCAAGGTCTCATGTACGATATGAAAAGAAACTGGAATCTTAGGGAAATATCAATCATACCAGTTATCATAGGTGCCACAGGGCTTATTAGGAAGAACCTGAAGTTCTACCTAACTAATATTCCTGATGAACCAAGTGCAAAAGAGATCCAGACAATTGCACTTAAGGGAACAGCGAGGATACTAAAAAGAGCTCTCGGTTGGTTCCAATAAAAATATATATTTGTGTTTATGTGTGCGATTATATGCCTACGTATGAGTATGCGCGTATGCTTTTTTTTTTACTTTCTTTCTTTTGAACATTAGATATGGGGCAGCTAAACCATTTGCCAACATTGCCCTGCTTTTTTATTGAAACCAACCGAGAGCTCTTTTTAGTATCCTCGTTGTTCCCTTAAGTGCAATTGTCTGGATCTCTTTTACACTTGGCTCACCAGGAGCCGGTATGCACGTGCATGTGTATGGTTTAGTCTGTATGCATCAATTCGTGTGTGTGTGTGTGTGTGTGTGTGTGTGTGTGTGTGTGTGTGTGTGTGTGTGTGTGTGTTTACATGTATATATAAGTGCATATGTAAAAGCGTCGCTGCAAGCGACAAACAATTTTAGAAATTTTAGAAAACAACAGGGTAAGCCTGCTTATTACTATAGCAAAACATGGATTCGATTGGATATAGTTATCAAAACCATGTTTGGTGGAGAAGGAGGACTGAGAAGACAAATAGCAAGTAAGACTACCCCCATTGTATGAAATGAATAAGGAAATCAATCCTCCACTTTAAATTACAAAATCTACGATTTACGTTTTTTTCTTCTTTATGTCTTCGAAAATGATAATTTATATATGAAAACTTAACTTGCCGATGTAATTCTATTTTTTGAGATGAATATTAGAGCGAACATTGGCAGAGCATAATTTTTTACTGTAACTTTGAACCGAGAGATTACACTAGTACTTATATATATATATATATATATATATATATATATATATATATATATATATATATATATATATATATATATATATATATATCTACTGACACGTATTTCGGCGTCTACGACTCATCAGTGTTGCTGAATCTAGCTACTCTGATGAGTGGTAGACAACAAAATACATGTCAATGGATAATTACATTTTAAAAACAATATATATGCCGTTTCCCATTTGGGAGTACCAAATTGGTAAAAAGTAAAATTATTCCCAACTCGCATTTAGGTAAAAATGCTCTTTCGTATAAAAAATAAAAGCAAATAAATAACATAAATATATATGTGTGTGTGTGTGTGTGTGTGTGTGTGTGTGTGTGTGTGTGTGTGTCTTTTCAAGCTAAATTTTTATGGAAACCTTTAACGCAAGATCTATAATTTTATTAGACTTTCTAAGAACTTATGGGCTCTGATTTGTTTGAATTTATTCTCATCAATATCATATAATAGAATTTTTACGGTTATTTTATTATCATTTAATTCAAATTCATTGATAAGATATTGTCATTTGACTATATTTAAATTCACTTTCAATATCCTTCAAAATTTCTTGAACCTTGTAATTTTCAAAGTTTCCTATTTTTATGCTAAATAGCAATTCTATATATATATATATATATATATATATATATATATATATATATATATATATATATATATATATTGCTAGTTATTTCCTGTAGAAAAAAAGCAAGAACTAATTTAAAAAACTTCATGACATATATATTTCTGTACACACACGCATACATATGTGTGTGTGTGTGTGTGTGTGTGTGTGTGTGTGTGTGTGTGTGTGTGTGTGTGTGTGTGTGTGTGTGTGTGTGTGTGTGTGTGTGTGTGTGTGTGTGTGTGTGTTTTCTCAATTTTTCTTGTTTAATCTCTCGCGTGGTTTTTCCCGGACTTGCACTTGTTGCCCTGAAAACACACTGACTTTACTCGTCAAAATATTACGTCATGCTTTGCTGAAATCTTCATACAATGCAGTTTTGACTTTGAATCGTTACGACGTCCCAGTGGCGTTGTCGTCTATCTGTGTCTCTGTGCATGGATTCAATTCTAAACAAAGCCTTATACGAAAATCGAACACCGTATTTCTCATAATAATAAAAGGACCCCGATATAAGATATATTGGCTGAATGAAACCCACCCGTTACCCTACCATCAGAATATGTGCGGAACAGATTTTTGCGAATTGGGAGTTGATGTCTTGAGCAGTTGAGAGTTTAGTCAAGATACCTTTCTACCCATGCTACATTCCTCGCTCACTGACCGCAAAATAGAGAGAGTGAAGAGAAAAGATCGTCGCAAAGTTTTTTGGAGCAATTGTCCACGTACGCAGGGTTATTGGGAAAAAGATGAACTCGCGTATTTTTCTTTTTCTTAATATCCGCAAAATAATACTATTATAGCCAGACTTTATTTAATAATTAATCTTTATACAAACAAACTAAAAGACTTACAACACGAACTATTTTATTGTTGCCTGCGGAATTCGTGATCCAGTAACAAACGAATGTTATTCATTGGAGCCAATATATCTCCAAAACGAAAAAATTGAATTCGCCCTGATTGGCTAAATTGGTAAAATACCTGTACATATTAATTAAGTAAATTTCCAACAAAAGTTTTCCCACACATGCAACCCTGAAACCTTGACCCGGAGTTCAGATCCGAGAGAAAACAATGGTACTTACTATTCTATACCATGCAGTAGTTTCCTTCATAAAACAATATTATTATTATTAGATTTTATTATCAATCTCCTAATTCAGCCGAAGTTATTTTTCCTTCTTGTAGTTTGCTTAACCATCCAAACAAATTGGATAAGCAAAACAACCGGATGTTGCTCGGGATGTTTCGCATAATAAAAAGCTCTAATTCTGGTCTAATTCAACCGTTACTGATGTAATTTTCGACCACCACAAGTGGTTGGGTTACATTCACCTCCTTAGCTCACCTAGTTTCCAAAAGTTGAGTCTAACCCGTCCATACGTTTCTCGCTCGTCCCTGGCCTATTCTTAATCAGCCTTGTGACTTCTTTAGCCGCGGACAGACAACGTCCTGCGATATCTCATTGCTTAAAAACGTCCACAAGTTTGTACAGGTTATTTTTTTTGACTTTCAGTCTACTTGCAAAAGAATCAAAAGTCATTCAACGTGCACTAATCATGCAAAAATTATATGTCTATGAAAGAAAGGATTATATATGTATCCTTGTCTAGGTCATTATTAAATCAAAGGTTCAGTTCTAATCAAGGGCGATTACTTGTCTTCTACTTAGTTTTTTCTGTTATCTCCTCTTGCTTAATCTGATCTGAGGTTAAACGTTTAGTTCAATAATACTTCATCAAAAAGTTCTAACAATATAATTATTCAGTTCTTGTATCTGTACAAAAAAAATGCAACCAGCCCATCAATATAGTTTTTTTTTCTCAATTACTTCCCCTTAGACTGTTTTCTCTTCTGGGGTCAATGTCTTTTCTTCCCTCCACCCCGGGCAGTTATTCCAGTTTATTTTCTGGCAAAAAAAGAAAAAGAAACATGCATTAGCCTATCTAGGGACGATCATTCGACTTTTATAATTTTATTAGTCTCTTCTGGTGCCAATGTTCATATAGGGCAGTCTCTTGGTTCATCCTCTGTAAAAGGAATCATAAAAAAAAAAAAAAAGTTAATTTTATTTGTTTCATTAGATCATCTCCTGGACCTTGGTGATCATGGTGATTTCTTCCACTTAGGCGACATCAAAGTCTGCATTTGCTCTGGTTGGGGTAATCTCGGATTCAGGTGAGCTTTGACAAGGGCTACTCTCGCCATCTGTGCGGGCAACCTGTAGGCGTCTTTTACTGTCACGCACTCTCACTCGTTTTCTCACACACTACATCGCCGCCACCAACATCGCAATCAGATCCGTTATTATGTTTATCCAACTTCATGCCACTATATGCTCTGGGAAAAGACCTTTGTCCCATTAACATCCTTACCTTCTAACTTAATCTGCGATTCTCTCAAATTTACATTATCTATTTTTTACTTTTCGTATGCCTTGTCGTTAGTGTGTGGATCTTTCTATCCACTCAGAGTCCAAACTTATTATCAAATAATTTTTCTTTAAAAAATTATTAAAAATTCAGGAAACCGTTCAACCAACACTCCGTAAATAATTCTTCTTCAAAAATCATTCAAAATTCAGAAACCATAGGTCAAAGCATAGCAGAATTCGCTAAAAGAAAAAAAATATCATAATCTGAGCAACGTTGGATCACCCCGCTGCGTGAAAAAAAAAATAAAACGTGACGTGCTGTTGCGCCCATTGCAAAACCGGAAGTGACCTAGGATTGAATTAAGGCTAGTCAATCGAAAAGAGGGGATGACTTTAGAAAATATCAGCGAAAAAATCGACCTCTCCCTGTAGAAAACTACCTGATTGGAGGTGTAGGAATTTATGTTTTTAGCCAATTTTTCGATATTTGTCGTCCGATACCAATCTTGTGAAAATCTGTCGGCTCTGTCGAAAGTTTTTGCTAGACATACAAACATACATACATACATTTAAACAGACATAGATATTATAGAAGATTAGCGGGCGCAAAAGATATTTTAATTTGTCCAGATTTCGTATAACCGCCGGTACAGAGTCGTGGCATCAAATGTATTTGAGCACCATCAGTTAGAATCGAAACCGAAATTGTAGCATTCAAAGCTGGATACGTTACCACTGTACCCACGTGATACGCCTATGAACTGATAAAAATTTTAAAATAAACTAAGATGAATATACAAAATGTATAATGATGTTTTCAAATTTTACCTCTTTCTGGCCCCCTTAATATCTATTTTAACCGGCTAAAGAGCCATAAAGGAATGGTCCGTAAAATTCCAATCATTTGAGGCCTTAGCACTGCTCTGCGACTTTGAGTTTCGGAAGAGACAGAGTTTGAAAATATGGACACATACAGACATATCGCCTTTTTTATATATTAGATTATATATTATATATTGTATATGTTAGATGTTCACTCTCTAGAGGAGGCAGTTTAAAAACCTTCAAATTATCATTAAGAACAAAATAACCTCGAAATACCCACGATAACATCTTTTTTCTCTCCAAAATTCGAAATAGACAATTTAAAGACTTTCAAATTATCGTTAAGGACAAAATAACAGTAAGCATACACGAAAACATTTTTTTCAAAATCCGAAAAAATCAATTTAATTCAAATTTTCGTTAAGCATAAAATAACATCAAATGCACACAACGGCATACTTGTTTACAAAATCAGAAATAATCATTTTAAATGCTTACAAGTTTCTATCAAGCATAAATTACAGGGTCGGTGATTTTACTAATTCTCGCATCTCTGCTCCAGTATCAATATACCATCCTAGGGCGGGGGTGGTCTCGGTTCTCCTAGCCTTGTCATTTGGAAGACCGTTGGGTATCATGCCATTGCACAGTCTGCAATCTGCTGCGTTAATGCGCCACTTCGATTCGTGACCGAACTGACCACATTTCGGAAAAATCGATTTCAGGTTCCAAGGCTTTTTCTCTCAGTTTCGTCTGCTTTCGACATAGAGCGCAGTAGGATTTTACTGACCCTGCTCAGTCGGACTTTTTAGCATATTGGCCACCGTCCACAACATTCTCTGAAGCCAAGTCAAAATTTAAGGCCTCCTCAATTTCAGCGGACTGGCCTTAGTGACCTCTGCCCAACGCTTTTCCAAAGTCTGGTAAGGCCATCTATAAATATAAAAGCGAAAATGTATGTATGTATTATTAAATTAAATTGGCATATATATATATATATATATATATATATATATATATATATATATATATATATATATATATATATATATATATATATATATATACTGTTTTAACAAAAACCAAGACTTCAAAGAATAGGTTGATAGCAACAAAAATGTATTTCATTGTTAGTTGCAATTGTTTCAAGACCATTTGGACAAATTCAAACATTATGTCGTTTGAAAATTTTCACAAGAACAGCCTTTCTTCAAACTTATTGAATAAAAACAATAAAACATTACATTTGTTTACAATAAAACATTATGGAAAACATTTCCCTTATAAGGAAAAGAAAACAAACGAAACTATTTTACCTCTATCGTATCCTTGCAAAGTTTGGATATATATATATATATATATATATATATATATATATATATATATATATATATATATATATATATATATATATATATATATATATATCCCAATCGAATAATGTATAATCTGGGAACCGTGACACACATAGTACGTACGTTAAAGGTACTACGGCATTAATATGCAGATTATACAAAATCAAAGACAAATCCTACCACGCATATGTCCTTCCTATGGTCTCATGCGGATTTGGATTTTAACTAGACTGTAAAATTACATAAGAAAATAGACACATGATGCGCTACACCACCGATCATAAACTATCTGATCACATACATATCAGTTGCGAGAACATACTGGCACCCATCAATATCGTTTGCCGTCAAATATAATGTTTGAGATTATTTAATCATGTTAAACGTTCCAGCGTAGGGCGATAAAAATAGATCGAACGCATAATAGAAGGAATCAGGTCGAAAGATAGATGAAAGAAAAAAATGCATTGGCAACGTTTATGAATGGACGACATAAGATCGGAAATATGGGCTTTAGTAGGTTGAATTGGCAATATTGCCGACTGTTACTGATGTCACGTGAAAACTTAAAATTGTGAAATGCGGATAAAGGAACGAGATACGTTTTAATAGTTTAAATGCTAATAAATAAATAAATGATTGCAACGTTTGGAGTCTTTTCTTTTTTCAAATAATTTTTTACCGAAATCTTTTTGAAAGTGATTCATTCATTTCACTTTCCCCACAATTTATTACCTAAATCATTATTTTGCCTCTTCTCTTTCTTCGAGTTTTTATTACTTAAATCTTTCAAAAGAAATCCGTTCATTTGAATATTATTTTAATTTTATTTATTTCAATTGTTTTAATTACATTTTATATACTTTATTTCATAAAACGCACTTCATTCCTACATCTGCATTTCCACGTGACGTCAGCATCGATCAGCGATGTTGTCTATTCAACTTAGGAAAGCCCATATAGCCCATAGACCAAGCGAACACCTTGACTCAAGATCGTAAAGCTTTGGGGTCACTACGCCTTGCTAGTACGTATTCTGCAGTCAGTGTAAAAGGTTTAATAATAATAACTACGGTTTAAATGAAAAATTGTAAAGTGGGTGTTGAGGTTATTACTAAATATAAGTAGCTTGTGGTCATCTGTACAGATAGATTATCATTTCTACAAAATGTCAAGTGCCTATGTCTAATAACCTAAAAGTAGTTAACGGAGTTAACGGAATAGGGGCGGGGTGTAAACTGTAGCAATAATTCGATGTGGGGGTGGAAAAAAATGGAAAATCCCACGCAAGTTTAGTCAAGCAAGAAAATATATTAGCTTGGTGCAAAAATAATGTCGTTTTTTTTACTTAAACTTGATCGTCAAAAAACGACATTATTTTTAGACCAACCTAATCATTTCCATAATAATTAATAAGTTAGGATGATCTAGACAGTTAAGGGAGGAAGTACATGACAGAAAAGCTGGATAGTTTATGAGTCAAGTGATAAAGTTAACGGAGGTTGGTCGGTGTGCAGTTCATCTGATTGTGCTTGCTTTAAATTACTGTAAGATTTGAAAAAAAATTCAGTGGAATTATTTGGTTTATTTATTTATTTATTTTAAACTTTTCCATTATTATAGAGGGCTTTTGAAGAGGTAACACTTTTGTAATTCGGTTGCTGCACCCTCCAGAGATGGACAAGTGTCACTAGTCCTCGACCATCTAATCCCTCACATATGGCTCCACGTTGCCTGGTTCATTGCTTAAGCAGGCAAGCTAAACCCTGTGCAGAGGCGCCACTCACTTGTGGTTAGCTGTTGGCTCAGCGAAGGCCAGAGGAAAGAATCTTTATAGAAAATTCGGAGTGTAGCCCTGAAGGTAGGTCGATGCGTTACTTCCTAATGTATCGGATTACTTCAACCACAAAGAAAAGGAAGTAGAAAAAAAATGAACATTTCTACAACTGCTACATCACTATCGTAATGAGTCAACTACAACATATCAACGAGAAAAACAAACAGCTGTTTCTGTCGATGAAGACGACGGACAATAATCTTTGAGCATGGAAGAAATTCTCCACAATATGTAACTCCTTGGATAGAGGTCCTGGATATGACCTTAAACTATATCCAGTGGTGAGGCCCCAGCTTGCGGGCTTTTGGGGAGTGTGGAGCCACCCTTTAATTGCCATTGCTCCCAGGTCCACTCTGACCCAGAGTGGTAGTACCTGTTAGGGTCCCAACTTTGGGTTAAATAGAAACCGACTTGAAAACAACAAATATATTCTATTAAAAAATTTTCTTCAAAATCTTTGGATTTGGCATTAAATAACCTGAAAAGGGTTGATATTCCGTAAAACAAAAACAACCAAAAACAACCAACCTTGGATAGAAATGGCTTCAGATTTTCTCTCATCCGAAATCATAGTACACTTCATGATCTTACCTCTTTTTTAGATAGAATTTTTCCTGCGTTTGAATATGGGACTATATCCAGTGGTTTACGCATGACGTTTACATCCAATAACAACCAAGATGTTTAGAACATAGCAAACACCTATCACAGTCAAACACATCTTTATGGAATGTGAAACACTAAAGAACCTCAGAAAGTCTTTCTTCTACATTAATAATATGAAACAAATCTATTTGAATACAATAATATAGAGAATAACTTTAAATTCCTGAAAGAGCTAAAAACATATCAGAAGATCTGAATCAAGAAAAATAAAGAATGCCAAATTAAAGATATACTTGACCTTCAATAACCAACAGAGGTTGATAGTTAAAAAAAAATTATAACTCGTTAAAAATATCATTAACTAGCAGGATTTGTCACTCCAGTTACAAGACGCTGGTCTGTGGCCAATTATATATCCCAGCACGGCTGGTACCCATTCATACAGCTGGATAGAATGTATGCCACAGCAGCCGCTGATCCTAAATGGTCACCCATCTAAGTACATACTAATCGAAATGGTGCTTAACTTCAGTAATCTGACCGTATATCAACATAAGTGTAGCCGTAACAAATAATAGAATTAAATAATAACCAAGGTTTTCGGTTGTTGTGCACATTTATTTAAGGTTAGACATCGCTCTTGTGACGCCATTTTTCTCTTGTCAACTGAGGCGTACGCAACTGATATACCGACCTTTTTTTACTTGGAAATCACCACTTATCAAGGTCCAAAGCCCATTCAAGGGTAAGGGTTAATGAATGTAAGGTGGTATTATAGGAATCATTAATGATGCCAATTGGGTAGAATTTGATCATTTATACGCGCAGCCCAACAAGAACTTGTTTACATTGGATTTGAAGGCTAGCCTGTTGTATGCAACCGGAAAGCAGGCTAGTGGAACAGTGTTTCACATGCGGACAGTTTTGGGAATAAAATTTTGTTCATGAAATCTGCGTTTAGATTTAGGCACAGATAGGGAGTGATGGAATACACTCGTGAGCAAAAAAAAAAAAAATGGGCCAAACAAATTTTATAAATTTTATTGCACTAAAATCTATATTGAACAAAGAACAATTGAACAAGGAAACTAACACGAAACTAATAACACAGAACAAGATATTTACTTTAATAAATGCTTAGGATGGAATCGCATTCCCTTTTGATTTCTTTAAAAGATCAATCTTTTAAACATGCTCTCAACCAAAGTGGAATACTGTGAAGAGGAGATGCTATTCCATTCGCTTTGCACAGCTTTCCACAGTTTGTCATTGTTCGAAAAAGTTCTTCCAGTCAATGCACAAGATATTATGGACCAAATATTCTCGATGGGGTTTAAATCGGGGTATTGACCTGGCCAAAATATCACATTAATTGAATTATCAAAATTTTGTGACTTAAGCAGTGTGTGCTGGGGCATTATCATGTTGAAAAATAATGTTCTGAGATATTCTCAGCTTCTCGATACTTAGTAACAGTCCTGTTTCTAATATTCGAATGCATTCTTTTGCATTGATTGACTTCTCACATCTAATATGTTCCCCAACTCCTGTTGCAGTAAAAGTTCCCCATACCATTATTTCTCCATTCCCGTGTTTAACTGTCGTTTTTATGCAACTTGGCGAAAATCTTTATTTAGTTCTTCGAATGCAGCGTTCGAGGGCATCACTAACAAGACAAAATCTTAATTCATCTGACCAGAAATCAATCCTGAACCAATCTGTATCTTTCTTGCCATAACACGAGAAAAATCTCTTTCTATCATTGAAGTTCTTAAATAAAAATGGCTTCTTTTCACACCTTTTAGAAAAAATCCCATTTCTTTCATTCGTCTAGATATTGTACATCTAGAAAAAAATTGCAGCCCTGTTTTGAATTCTTTGCTATGGTCAACATAGGTTTCCTTTCGATTCTTCAAAACAGTTAATTTTTATCTTTCGATTCTTTAAAACAGTTAATTTAAGCCCGTGGTCATCCTTCAAAGTGGATGCTCTCGGGCAACAAGATCCAGATTTCCTTTTTACCGAGTGTTCGGCTTCGAACATTTGACCAATTCGCTTCACTACAGAAAGAGATGTTTTCACATTTTTTCTTAAAATATCAAAAATCTGCTTGTAAGTCATTTTGGACTGCCTTAATCCTGCAATTCGGTTTTTTATATCCTCGCGAAGATGCAGTCTTACCATTTTTAGGATTCATTTTTCCACTTATTATTATATGTTATAATCTAAAAAATAGAAATTTTCAGTTTAAATTAACAAAAATTTATGGAAAAATATTGAAAAATTGATTCCTCCCTTCTTTCACTCTTGGCCCATTTATTTATTTATTTATTTATTTATTTATTTATTTTGCTCATAAGTGTATATCTGGATTAATAGTGAACACCGGCGAAGCATATTATTTTCCCGCCCTTTTTGGCTGTTTGTAGACTAGTGCTTATTGACCGTCAAATGAGTCCCGTTTATACTGAGACACCTTAATCAAATGCAAATATCTTTTCATTTGGTGGCATTGTTTAAACTATGGAAATGATTAAATCTGAGTCAAACGCATAAAATATTGTATATGTCATGTTAAACAAAAAAGTTTCAATCTGGAAAAAATATGCTGTAAAATATGATTAAAAAATTTTATATATTGAAAGCCTGATAAAAACCAGTGACGAGTGGATAGGTATTTGTGCGTTTGTGCGTTCACACATGTCGGGGACTCATTGAATGAAAGTACAATTTATTTTGGAGCTTGTCATTCGGAATGTGTGCGTATAGTTGCGTAACTTTATAAAAGATCGCAACCATGAAAAAAAAAAAACACAAGAAAATCTGTTTAAGTATTAAAAAGTATTTTATGTTGCTGTTTTCATTAAAAATTATTCCTTTGTGTTATTAATGAACAGTCGTAAAATATGCTTAAATATATTTTAATTCGTGCAGATTTCGTATTTATTATTACATGACCAATTCTCCGTTGAATATTATATTGTACCTAATATATAGTAATGATTTCAAAAGATTAAAAAAGAATGATTTGGGTGCAGTATTGATTTCAATCCCCCCCACCTCAAAGAAAAATTACTTGGGTGCCATCATCTAAAATCAAAACCAAAAAGTTTACAACTCCTGCCGCATTCGCCACCGTTCGAATTAACCCAATATTTAGGTAAGACAGTTATAAAATAAAACCATTTTAGCTCTGTATAATTTATGCATGTCGGAAATAAAAACATGTCGGCAGGTTGAAATGTTGGTTGGTTGGTTGTTTTTGTTTTACGGCATATCAACCCTTTTGGGTTATTTAATGCCAAATCCAGTGATTTTGAAGAACAATTTTTTAATAGAGTATATTTGTTTTTTTAAGTCGGTTTCTATTTAACCCATAGTTGGGACCCTAACAGGTACTACCACTCCGGATTAGAGTGGACCTGGGAGCAATGGCAATTAAAGGGTGGCTCCACACTCCCCAAAGCCCACAAGCTGGGACCTCACCATCGGATATAGTTTAAGGTCATATCCAGGACCCAAGTTGAAATGAACATTTTGTATTTCAACTTGCCGACTTCTGTATGCGTTATTCATCCATCCAAACAAAGATTTTACTTGTTATAAACCATATTTGGTGTATGATTGTTTTCCTATTAATTTCAGCGTTATGTGACCAGTAGTTTAAGAGTCTATCGGTTAAATATTTAAACTTAAATGCATGCGCACATCTACTGTATTATTTATGTGAATTAATTAATAAATATTAAACGATCAAAGAATTCGAGTTTGGTTGTTAGATCTACACATCAGTTTATATTCTGTTGCCATTTTGTTTTGCTTCGACTGCTTTCACATAACATCGGTGCTTTTCGAAGTGCTTTTCTCAATTTTAGAAGCATATTACTAATTGAATTTTTAATGAAAATCATTCCTCATTTAGTAATATACTAGTCTGGGTGCCCGGCGTTGCCCGGGTGTTTGGAGGTGTGTGTTGAGCAAAGAAAAAAAATGATAGTAGGCAGGCAGGCAGGCAGGCAGGCTCGAACCCGTACCGCGAAGGAGGAAAAGAACATGAAAAAAACGTAACGTATTTGCTGTTGCGCCCATCGCTAAACCGGAAAGGACATAGGTTTAAATTAAGGCTAGACAATCGAAAAAAGGCTATGACTTTCGAAAATATCGGCGAAAAAGTGATCCTTCCCTGTAGAAAAGTGCCCAGTTGAGGGTGAAGGAATTAATGTTTTGGGCCAATTTTTTGATATTTGACGCCCGAATAGTCGAGCTTAAAAATGATGTAGATCTCGTGGAAATCCGTTGCCTCTCTGAAAAGTTTTAGGCAGACATACAAACATACATAATACATACATTTAAACAGACAGGTGAGATTGATATTATAGAAGATAACAATATATAACGTTTCTGAGATGAGGATTGATTATTCGTATTATTTGGATTCTTCAGAGTACTGTACTTATCTTGAGTGTCATTTTCACAACGTTTTGGTCGATGTAACCTCCGACCTTCTCCTAGGTGTATCGTGTGGAACTCTGGAATGTTTTTGTCGGACTTGGGAATTTGGGCGTAATTTTGAGCGGAACCTTTCTCATTCCTGGTGATGATAGGATCCCTGAAATGTTATGACACGTACATGCGAGGTACGTAATCATCTATCGTCATCCAGAATCTGCTGCTGTGTCAAGTTGCGTCTGTCCCTTCCGCCTGCCGTTGAAGTCCGTGGCCGATTTTAGCACACAAACCGACCTCTGTGTGCTGGTAGTGCGGCCCTGGATCCGGGAAGCGCCTACACCACGAAAGGGGTTGTCTAATGCCGGCCCCTGGAGTGGTTGTACAACAGTGGGAATCTCCACGAATGAAAATATAATAAAGAAGACAGACCATCGTCTAGACCGGCCATGGAAAAACAAGATGAACTAGCATGCTCTCGTTCCTTTAGCCATGACTGGATAGAGGTCCTAAGTAATTCGCAGTTGTATCTTTCGGTAACCCACACTAAGAATTGAACCTTCAACCTTCAGGAGAATATGACTTTTTACAACAAATTTTTCTAAGTAATCTAACCACTTTTCACGGGTCCTTGCGAACCATAATGGATTATGCAGTTTTGTCCGGAAGGACTCGTGGCTCAATGGTTAGATAATCTATATATCTATAAAAGTGAGAATGTGTGTGAGAACACTTCTCAACCCATATACTCAACGAATTTTTGATTTACAGACTTAAAATTTTGTATATAGAGTATTCAGACATTCGTTAGACAATTAACATTATTAAAAGTTAATTAGTTATTATCGATCTATCTGTCTATCTGTCTATTTATCTATATATTCAATTATATTCTTAAAATAGTTTATATTGAGAGTTATTTATTTTTATAGAATAAAGTGCAGCAATTGGTTTTAGCCGAAGATGTTTACGTAAATTAGCTAGTTTAAATAAACAAAATAACCTTGGGAAGGCAGACGTGGAAAAGGTCACACGCTAGAGATACGTGTGCTTTTTGAATGATGAAGAACGTAGCAAGCTGGCCTAATGGTTATCGTATTTGACTCACTGTGTTTAGGTTTTGGTTTTGATATTAGCTCAAGTATTTTTTTTTTTACTTACAAGAAGTAAACTGTTTAGAAAAAATATGATACTCGCATGCACATGTCTCAGTTTCTTTCGGGTTTTTTTTTTTTTTTTGGCTTCATTTTTCTTAAGGAATTTAATGTTACGTTTAATATAGGGCAACGCCGGGTACATCTTCTGGTATATCTATAAAAGTGAGAATGTGTGTGATGACATTTCTCAACCTATATACTCAACGAATATTTGATCTACAGAGTTGAAATTTGGTACATAGGGTACTCAGATACGTGGAAAGCTTTTTTAATCGATTATCATCCGGAAAAACGAAATCAAAATTGAAAAATTGGTACCTGAGTATCATCAGATTTTTTTTATCTTTTAAATCTTGTTTTTTTTTTTTATTTGTCAACTTTCACGAATGCGCATGCATGAATCGTTCCCCTGATAGATTCCTTCCGTTAAAAATATGTAGGTTTGAATACCCTGTTTGAAGAACGTGTCAAGCTAGCCTAATGGTTATCGTATTTGATTCCCTGTCTTTATGTTTGGTTTCGGTCTCAGCTCGAGTATGTTTTTTTTTTCTTATTTACAAAAAGTGAACTGTTTAGAAAAAAAAACAACATAATACTCTCATGCACATGTCTCAGCTTTTGTATGAATTAAAATATAATTTTTATGCTTATTTTACGACCGGGCAACGCCGAGTGGCCTACTAGTAATAAATAATACGAAAAGCATAAAACTACTATTCAATGGCCAAACCGATTTTTCTCCCGTTATTCCATGACTGCGATCTTTATAAATTATCTATAGTTGAAGCTAAATGACAGTGAACCTTTGTAGAGTTCTACCACCTGCATCGTGCGCTATCCTATATTTATTCCTTTGTTTCTCTTGTCAACATCAAAGCCGAGTGCAGAAAGTGAATAATTCATTATGGTTCTAATTGCGATTTGATCCTGTGAACCAGCGATAAAGGCGGACACTGATGAATATGGTATTGATCACGGATCTACATTCAACCTAACTGTGTGACATAGCTTTTGCAAAAGCAAATAAATAAATAAATAAATAAAACTATCTAGATTGCAGAGTGCAGCGTTTTGCGTATTTTTTGGCACCTTGCCACGGCATTTGATGTACCACCAACGACAATGGAGTCTAGGCCATTTCTGACATGGCATTTTCCCTGTTAGCTGCGGTATGCCTCTGGTTCTGTGCAGTTCAAAGAGGTCCACTCTACCAGGTTTTACCTTCTCACGCTTTGAGAAGGGGTCAGTTAATTGTTGATCGCCTGAGGCGCCTCTATTATGTAATGACGACGGGACTACCCAGCAATTTTTGTAGGCAGAGTGCTCTTCCTCGAGAGCAATCCCACTTTCCGACCCTTGTGTCACATCTTAATGTCGTGGGATATAGATAAATATCTTCACCAGGCAAAGAAACAATTGGAACATGCAACTCTAGTGTGAGTGCGTATGTTTGTGTGCATTCGTGTGTGTGTTTATGCATGTATGAGTGCATGTTATATTTGCACGAGCGTATGTGAATGTTTAGGTACATATGCGTATTTCTCTGTGTGTATACGCGATCATCAACGTGTGCATATGCAATTGACTATGTTCATGTGAGGATTGTTTTTTGTGAATGCGTACATGTACGTGTGTGTTCTGCAATCAGTTTCATCCAAATCTAGTGAGATTCGAAACCATGATCCCAGCAACTAGGGCTACAGGGAAAGACTGTAAATTAGAAGAATATTAGATAACTGAAAATGAGAATAGGATAAGCCTAGAATCGAACCCTGTAGGCAAAGTTAAGAAATAGAATGTGAGAAATTACTCTATTGTTAAAATCTCTTAGAATAGTAAAATATTGTTTATATCGGAAAAAAGAGTTGATTGTTCATTCTTTTAGGAATCTGAATATTAAATATGTCAGTAAAAGAATGAACAATGCAAATTAAATTATCTTGTTTAAAACAGGTTCGTTTAGATTTGAGGATTCTTTTGTGTCAAAAGTGTGTTTTGGATAAACATATGCATAGCCATGTGAAATTAGTCACGTTTGAAAAACACACTTCTGACGTCATAGACAAAGGACATTTCTCCATATTATGGGTTCGAATTTTAGTGAGTCAGTCAGAGAGAGCCAGTCAGAGAGAGTTGATTAGCCAAGAGTTGACATAGTTAGAGGAGAATCCCTCAGAAGCGAAGGGAGAACATTTAACCATGTAGATCCAGTTGAATTCCTGACGTTCATCGACCGGCCTATCAGAATAATAAAGCAATAATCAGTATGTTTTGTAAGTGTTGTCTCGTGTCGTCATTCAGTTACAGCAGAAAAAGGTAATGTGTTTATGATCAATTGTAACGAACTCTTGTGTGAACCCTTCTAAGTATTATATGTCCTCACTATCATCATAAGTGAAGTATCTCCCTCTCCTCTCCTGTGTTTAAAGAACTGTAATATATATAAATGTCTTCTCTCCCTCATCATCACTATCGTTATGTTTGTATTACATGAGTCCCGTTATATATATGCATCAATATGAACTCCCGCGTCATCCTTTAAAAATGAACCTCTACTATACAACACTATGGTCGGTAACCTATCACTAGACAATGAAAACACGTGAGCATATAAATGTTGTAACTTTATTTATACTACTTTTTTTGCGGCATGTAAAATTGAACGTATTCAAATATATACAGGGTGACCCAAAAAAAAAGAAGCTAAATGAAGGTCATCTAGAACATATGCTGTAGAACGGAGAAAAAAAGGCCAAAGACCCTAGTGTTTTGATGTGATGTTTTGAATATAATAAACTAGTTATGAACAAAGTTTCATTTCATTCGGATAAGACAGTAAGAAACGGGGGCCTAATTAGAGTCGGGCCCGGTTTTTTGGGGGGTTTTTTTGGCGGGGGTCACCCTGTATTTACGGAGAAGGATTTCCCTAAATGCTAAGTGGGAATATTGTTCCTTGAATCAGTTTAATGCCCCGATATGAGAGCGTATGAAATAATATACAGAAACTGATACTTATAAACTCAATACCATCCTGAGAAAAATGCACAATATCTTAGATATAGCATCATCAGACGAAGAAAAATGAATGATGAAAATGGGCATTTACTGTTCTGAACAAGGAATAGATCGTATTTTTTATTTTCATCATTTCATTCCTTTCGTGTATATATATATATATATATATATATATATATATATATGTGTGTGTGTGTGTGTGTGTGTGTGTGTGTGTGTGTGTGTGTGTGTGTAATCAGTGAATTATTATATTTTAAAACCAATATATATGCTGTTCTCCATATGGGGTACCAAATTGGTTACAGGGAAACAATATATATGCAGTTCCCCATTTGGGGGTACCAAACTAGTTAAAGGAAAAATTATTCCCAACTAGCATTTAGGTAAAAATGCACATTCGTAAATAACTGAATTCATTCAAAACGTATCGCAAAAAAACAAAAACAAATAACACCTATGTAACTCGCGATATACCCGAACAGTCTTGCGACGTGGACGAGTGGTAAGAGTTTAGGCTTCTTATCATGGGGTCCCGATTTCGAATCTCGCTAGATTCAGCCACTCTGATTAGTCATAGACGATGAAAGACGTGTCAGAGAATAATTACGTTTTAAAAACTATATATATATATATATATATATATATATATATATATATATATATATATATATATAGGATGATTGTAAAGTAACTCTTTATTTTAAAATACATGCAATTTATTTTTAAAACATAATTTCTACAATTAATGAATATGAGAGGAAAGTATAATACATGGACTTTTATTTAAAATTCATTCACCACCAGCTGCTCAGGTTGACCAGGAATCGCACCAACCGATTTCACAAGCAACTCTTGCGGAGTGGTAATCGTAACTTCGCGTATTTGTCCTTGTGGAGAAGTTCCATCTTGCATAAAAATCAAATTTTCAATATTGTTCCAAGCACTAATAATTAGTTAAATTTCATCTTTCAACAAAATGAGGTTCCTTCACACTTTGTTGTTCATGAATGGTTGACTACCCAATTCCCTGGAAAATGGATGGGTCGTCGCGGTTCGCACGAATGGTCGGCCAGAAGTCTTGACTTAACGCCCAACGACTTTTTTCCTGGGGTTGGCTGAAATAGCAAGTCTACTCAACCAAACTAAGAAATTTAGAACTTTATTAATTGTATGAATTATATTTCAAAATCAAATTGTATGTATTTTAAAATAGGGTTTTAGTTTTCAATTAACCTGAATATATATATATATATATATATATATATATATATATATATATATATATATATATATATATATATATATATATATATATATATATATCACCATTACGCTATTCTGCTGCTGTGCGGGTAGTGACTTAACGATGTTTTGACATCATCCAAATGTCTTAGCTCGATTTGTTTACACAAAGAGCGTCGCTTAATACGCTAATGGCAGATTGTATATCACTTAAAATTAGGTATATTTAGTAGAAAAAAGGGGGGAGGTGCTCAATACTTTAGTAGATCTAAATATGTTTTTATTATTTCAACCTCGGGTTTTTCTTTTTGCTTAAATCATTAAAAATTGTTTCGATCGACAGGACAATAATATTATCCTACCGATTTCTTCAGATAATTCAAGTTATCTGACGAAATCGGCAGGATAATATTATTATTGTTATTCTGTCGATAGAAACAATTTTTAATGATTTAAGCAATAAAAAAACCCCGAGCTTGAAATAAACACACACACACACACACACACACACACACATACACACACACACACACACACAACACATTTATTACTGCATGACTTACTTTTATGCACGTAATAATTTTTAATAAATAATATTTAAAAAATAAATAAATGAATTAAAATACAAAAGTATACGTCCTAAAAAAAATGTGGGTGAAAAAAATGTAACAAAGGGCAAATAACTCCTTTCTTATAATAAACGGGAGCGAAAAAGAAAGAAATTAGTACACAATCGCTAATAAAAATAAATAAAATTCAACAATCTATCTATCTATCTATCTATCTATCTATCTATCTCTCTATATATATATATATATATATATATATATATATATATATAATTACTTCCCCTCAGAGTAACAATATAATAAATTCTAAAAACGAGCTGATCTCTTTCCGTTAACATAAGTCCAAATTTAATTATGGTAATTTTGAAATTACATAGTTATTACTTTAATCTTTCAGATAGATATATAATCTTTCTTTAACATTATCGTTTTTTCTACATACTTTCTTAATACTTTATAACTTAATAATTCTTTATTTTAATGCTTTCTTTCTTCTTTGCTTGGCCGGTGTTTTATCTGGAATTTTCGTTTTATTCTTTAAATATTTCTCTCTATCTAATATATCAATCTACCCACACATTCATATCCTGTATGTATATTTACTTACATTTTATTATATGCATTTACTGACATACTTACTTGCTTTATCCGGAATTTGCAAATACCGGCCATCCTTTCCCTTAAAAAAAATGTTATTTTTTTTATTTTATATTTTATTTTTTATTTTATATTTATTATTTATTTTTTTTATTTATTATTTGTTAATTTATTTATTTTTTTTCATTTGGTGTCTTTTAACAACTCTTGCTAAAATTTTCTTAAGTAATAACCTGTACATTTCAGTTGACTTATATTTTTTGCTCTATATTTTTCGCGTCTTTTAACATCATTTTGTCTGGGTCGTTTTGACATTTGCTTTTCTATTTTATATTTAATTCTATCACCATTTAATTTTTTCTTTCTCTTCTTCTTCACTGATCTTTCTTAATTACATTTCGTCTCGGCAGCCGTGTCAAATGCATATCTTATTTTTCTTTTATTAATATTATTGGAATTTTCCCCCTTTTTCCTTGTACATATTTGTGAATTATTCCATGGATTTCGACCTTTTGGATTATTTTGGATCATCTTCCAATTACATGATGTCCTTAGAATTTACTTGTGCGAATGGAAATTCAATTAACTTTCTTGGATTTAAATTTTTGGATTTTACCGTCATTGGATAATTTACCTTTCACCAGACTATCCATTCACGTGTAATCACCTTTTTCTTCACCATATTCCCTCTGCTTCACTTTTGTTATCAAGTAAGATGTTTGACTTACTTGCAATTTCATCAAATACTTTTGTATGCAAA
>NC_136507.1:61922526-61982526 GCF_053919585.1 Euprymna scolopes
GAGTGTGTGTGTGTGTGTGTGTGTGTGTGTGTGTGTGTGTGTGTGTGTGTGTGTGTGTGACAATAGTTGTATACGAAACGTTATGCTTGCGCATACACTGACTATATACATAGCCTACGCCTAAAAATAGAATTGGGAAACCAAATAGAATCTGTAAGCGACCAATAAAAAGTTTCGACTTTCGTAAAGACATGCCTGTTCACTAATTTTGTTTATCTTAATTAACTGACGTTACTTTTTCAGTGAACAGGCCTTCTTAACGAAGGTCACGATGGAGTAGCGAAAAACAGAATTACTCGAGAAACTGAATGAAAGAAAAGAAAAAGTGAATGAATTTTTGGCAATATAACTCCCTTTCTGTATGGGCCTTCGATTTAGTATGACCCAATTATATTTACGTTTTAAGATAGCAACTGCGATGGTGACACTACTATTACTACTGCAGCTGCTTCCCCCCTCGCCTTTTACCTACTACTACTAATACTGTCGCAACTCGTAGTCATATGATATAATAAAACCATGAATGGAACGAATTTGCTTAAAAACTAGTTTTACAGCTAATTCTGTAATGACGTCACTTCAGAAATCGGCTAATAACTGTCTAAAATTTAGCATAGAACTGCAATTAAATTCTTTATATTTCTGTAAAGGTTTTGTGGAGATATAATTGGCCAAGTGCGGAATAAAAGTTACCCCCCCCCCCTAAAAAAATGACAATACAACACTAACTGCATACACTTGCATTTATTTATTAAGATTAGACATTATTTCAATTATATAATACAGAAACGGTACTCTTACTCTACATGGGTTGAATCGACTTCCTACGAAGGAGGAAGTTTCATGGGCATATCAAATCCACAAGTGGTTCCGAGTCGCTTGTATATTGTCAGGGCGAATGCAAGGATTTGTACAGTTCTCGTGGAAAAGTGTCGAAGCCATCCTACATACAGCGCTTGATAATCTCAAATGACCACCTATCTGATACTGATCAGGTTCAACGTTGCTTAACTTCAGTTATTTAACGAGATCAGTTGTGTAATTATGTCGTACATAGTTACGTAATGTCGTAATCTTGCTTGCTTGATTACTTGCGCATTCAATTTATTAGAAAGAAGGAATGAATGGGGCGGGAAGTGGCGAGTAGAGAATGGAGTATATACATACATTATGATTGCAACGTCTTTTCAGACGAGTGCCACTCCTTCAGACACTTAAAGTCCATAAACCCAAAAAGTGACTTTTTTTTCAGTCCTACCGGCGAATTCACACGCTCAAGTAAGTTATTTGTAAATATGGACTGTTTCAGATTACCGGGATGGGGGAAGTTTTTTTTTTATTATTTCGAGAATATTATCTCTTTTACAAAAAGAAAGGAACCAAAGAATACCGTTTTAAAAAAATAGAAAATATCGTAAAACTGAACAGGAGATTGGATTAGTTGACCTGTCAATCACAAATAGGACTTACACATAAAGTTTCCTTATTCATTATTGTCACCATTACTATCGTCCTTTTCACGTTGTTTTTTTTAAAAATACTTATTTGTTGTTGTTCTTTCGTTTATTTGTTCATTTATCATTTCGTTTACTTTTAGCAAATAAGAAATTAGTTATCATTTTTATTCGGACGGAAGGAAGTGTAAGCAGCATTCGTTCAGTCCACCATGTGCCGTCATGGAAACAGCGAATAATATTGAATTTATCCGATGTTTCTATTATCTACTAGATCTGCTGATCTTTTATATATATATATATATATATATATATATATATATATATATATATATATATATATATATATATATATATATATATATACACACTATCAGAGCGCCCGGCATTGTCGGTCGAAAAATATGCTTAAATATGATATTTTGATTGATGCAAATTTTGTACTAATAATAATCATAATAATAATAATAAGAAGAAGAAGAAGAAGAAGAACAACAACAACAACAACAGCAACAACAACAACAACGATGACAACAACGACAACAACAACAACGACGACGACGACGACGACGACGACAACGACAACAACAACAATAAAACCGGAAGACAGAAATTTGTCTTTCTTTTCGTTGTGCAAAATAACAGGTTGGTAGGGTAAGAATCAGACGAAGTAATAATAGTCTTTTATATAAGCTTTTTTTTACAACTGCCAAAACGTTTTCCCCTACTAAACATCTTTCAGCCAATTTTGTGTGTATGTGGGGGGGCATGCATGCATTTTATGCATGGATCTATTTTCTTTGATTTTTATATATTTTATGTATGTATGTTTGCATGTTGTATGTATGCATTCTATGCATGTGTTCATGTATGTATTCTCATGCTGTTTCATTTTATTTTAGTCAAAGTACTCAGAAATCAAGGGGCCCTTCCTCGAGCTAACTCTTGATCTCTGTATGAGATACATAGATATTCGAATATCCCATTAAAGTTCCTTTCCTCTCAAAAATAAGTTAGTACAGAAGTTGAGAATATAAATTTATTTTCTCCAACTGACCATTTAAATATGTTATAGTATACCTTTCTTGTGGGTTCTTAGTATTACTGGATTCCAGGGCGAGAATTATTCTAGTCTGGTAGAGTATCCAAATGCGTGCTGTTTCTTGAGATAACATCACTTGAAGAAGGTGCACCATCCCTTGTGCAAGTAGGTTGGCCACAGCAAGGAGATTTTATTTGTGTGTGTGTGTGTGTGTGTGTGTGTTTTCCACCCCAAACAAGGCACAGTGTCACTTTGATGCAGAAGGCTGCTATCGGGGTCATAAGTTGCAGGGATGCTATGTAGGGAGTTGAGCAGCAAGATGTCTGTTCACATTACACTTGAACTTCTACATGTCAGTACAGGTAGGAAAGCATGAACCCGGAACGGCGTTCCAAAGTCTAGCAGTTCTGGAGATGAAACTGTTAGAGTAGAATGCTTTCTTACATCTAGGGATCTCTATTGTGTAGGGGTGGGATTTTGCTGCTTGTCAGGTTTGTCGGGGGTATTCACGTCGAAGGGGTACAAAGGCTTCTAGTTCGTCGGAGCATTCACCATTAAAATACTTGTAGAACAGACAGAAGGATGCAACATTTCGTTGATAGGACAGCGGCTGAAGCCTATATGACAATTCAGGATCTATCAGGTTGGCAACATTTTTAAACCCTGTCCAGGAGCGAGAGACTAGCAGCAGATGCACCAGCCCGAATGTAACAAAAATACTCGATACATGAGCGAATAGTGGCCTTGTAGAGGTACAGGATACTTTCAGGCGTAAGTAACTTTCTAGCACGGAAGAGAGAGCCCACCTCCTTGTGTTGTGAATATTATGTTATTTTGAATATTTGTTCAGGGTTTAGTTTCAGTATACTCATGCCAGATTGTCCTGAAAGACCTTTATATAGAGACACTTTAGACACGAAGATAGGCATTATGTATGTATGTATGTATGTATGTATGTATGTATGTATGTATGTATGTATGTATTCTGGGCATGTATCTATATGTTTGTATGCTGCTTAACTTCGGCGATCTGATGAGAACCAGTGTGTCAACGTGATTATGTCGTATATATAGCCTGGCTAGTATCAGATGGGTGACCATTTGGGAATTCTAGGCGCTGTATGTGCTCTCCGCTTATCACGGCATTTGTTTCCAGTCGTCCTGAACCTCTACTTGCCACTGGTCTTCAACAAAACCGCTTCAGAAGAGGTGTGGTTAGAGATTGTACAACGCTTACCACAAAAATACCACGTGCAGGCACCCTTACAGTAAGTATCCATAGTCTGTCAAGGAGCTACCATGTGTATAGGTATTATATATATGTATGTTTGTATCTATTCTGTTTATGTATGAATGTTTGCTTATAATCGGTATATGTGTGTATGTGTACGTGTTCATATCTCCATGTGCACTCTTATTAAAGATCACATTTTAAGAGACTCATGATCAGAGGATTTGATTATCTGCATGCTTTCAATCCAATTAAGCTAACGTAAATACCAAACTCTTTTATGGAGGTCTGTGGTTTTTATCTCCCAACCCATTTTTTATGGCATTGTTCACACACTTTCGAATGAGCCGACATTTTAAAACGTAATTAAACATTTCTTCTTTTTTTTTTTTAATTGCTGTCCTTAATATTGTCTTTGTTTTACTGAAAAGAAAAAGGATCAAAGTTTCACCTAGTTAAAAGCAAAAGCAGTTGTCATAACTTAATAAGTCGGTTAAAAATGTTTCTAAAAGTCGACTAGGTTGTCTTCGGTAATCAAAAAATAATAATTGAAAAAAAAAAAAACTAACCCATTGTAATATTGTGTTATGTCCTGCTGTTTGTTGATCTCAAATATGAACGCGAAAGTCGAAACAATAAAAGGTCTTTCAAAGTTTACACTTTATTGCGCTCATATACACAGTCAGCTCCCGAACATCTCACTGGAGGGAACAAAAGGTAGAACAACCGCTCACTTCGATCTAAAGTCTGAATAATCAGAAACAAGATTTTTCAAATAATACACTTTATTGCGGTAGAATGTCAACATTCTCTTAGTTCACTTAGCTTTGCATATACAGTTATCTCCCTTATGATAAACAAATAATTTCTTTAGTAATGTGTAGTTTCATCATTCTGCAATGTAAGTGCGCCAAGAAATCGTCAAATACCACCGTGATCATTATAGAAACAGAACAAAACGCCGTACTAAGTTACAAAAAAAAAATTTTTTAACATTTGTTTACGTTTAAATAAATTGGTGTTGATTCTGTAAGAGTTTTAAAAGATTCTATCAAGTCGATGCAAACGTTTTTGCCGGTTTGTAAAAAGACCATTTTACCACCATTGTAATTTATTTCATGCATACTGTTATTGCTTAAAATACCACCCTAATTAATTAAGTTTTTTCTTTCAGATTAGTCAAGCATCATTCAAATGTTTCTGTAATATTTTCAGCCATATTGATCCGAAATCGATCTACTTTAGTCAACAGAAAGAGAGGCATCTTCAATCATGATAATGATCAATCCCCATACACTACTATTGACCCTAGATCACTTGAAAGTATTTAGTTGGGAAATCTCGCCCCATCTGCATATTATTCTGACCTTCAAATTATCACCTATTTTGAGGATTACAAAACCATTTAGACGACTTATGTTTAGCATCACAAGAGTAGATTGAACATGAGTTAGATATATAAATTACATCAAAACCTAAATACTTTTACAAACGAATCATTTATAAATTCGTTGGAAATAAGTTTTAGAGAACAAAGGTCGATATTGTTATGAATAAAGATTTTCAAAAACACACAGTAGTTCATTTTCATAATTTTATATACCATACATTACGACCATGTAATCCCTACAGCCATCTACATTGAAAATGCTGCTGTCAAACCTGACATAGTTATATGGAATAAGTCAGAGAGAGAGTGGCAACCTTGGTTAAAGTGAGTATCCCTAACGATGGAGGTCTGAACAGAGCTGAAAGGGAGAAACAGACCAAATATCAATGCCTCATGTATTAGGTGAAAAGAAATTGGAATCTTAGGGAGATATCAATCATACCAGTTATTATATGGGCCACAGGGCTTATGAAGAAGAACATGAAGTCCTACCTAACTAATATTCTTGGTGAAGCAAGTGCAAAAGAGATCCGGACAATTGCAGTAAAGGGAACAACGAGAATACTAAAAAGAGCTCTCGGTTGGTTTCAATAAAAAGCAGGGCAATGTTGGCAACTGTTTTGGATTCCCCATACCCAACGTGACAATCTTTAAAGGAAGAAAATTTATTTTTTTAAAAAATGATAGAATTTAAAATCGACAAAACATTCGCACCGACCTGATAGCAAAATAAAAATATGAATGTAAGTATATCAAAATAAAATAAACAATTAATAATTAAAAAAAAAAACACTCCTTCATTCTAAACAGGTATCCCAACCCTTAAATTGACCGAAAAGAACAAAAAAGGCACTTTTCAGATAAAATGTCAAACGT
This sequence comes from Euprymna scolopes, assembly GCF_053919585.1. Taxonomy (NCBI): domain Eukaryota; kingdom Metazoa; phylum Mollusca; class Cephalopoda; order Sepiida; family Sepiolidae; genus Euprymna; species Euprymna scolopes. The sequence continues at coordinate 61,928,520 of NC_136507.1, forward strand.
TTCTGAATTTTTGAAATGAGGATTGGTTATTCGTATTATTTGGAATTTCGGACTACTGTACTCATCTTGTGTGTTATTTTCACAACGTTTCGATCGATGTAACCTCCGATATTTTTCAGGTATATCTTGTCGATCGGAAATGCCTCTGTCGAACTCGAGAATTTGGACGGAATTTCAAAAGGAACCCTTTATTAAATTCACGGGGGTAGCATGCTCTCGTTCCGTTAGCCATAACTAGATGGAGGTCGTGATTTCGCAATCGTATTTTTCGGTCGCCCACACTGAGAATTGAACATTCAACCTTCAGGAGAATATCACTTTTACAATTGATCCGTCGCACAGTGGTTAGAATATTTGAAAAAATCAGTTGTAAAAGTGGGGTCACCTTTTCCTCCTCCTTATTTTTATTTGTTTATTTATTTTACTTTATTTATTTATTTTCTTTTGAGAGGGGGTCTTTTGGATGAACCAGGTGGTACCGCTTTTATTTGGCTCTCTTTCTCGCTGGAATCTTCTTCATCATTAGAAGAGTTTACAGTTTTCCTTTTCGTCTCCTGCTTATTAAGTGAGAGGACTGTTTGTAGCTGTTGTTGCTGTTACCGTTGCTGCTATTGTTGTTGTTCTTGCGGCTGCTGTTGTCGTTGTTGCAACTTTTGTTGTTACTGTTGTTGTTGCTGCAGCTGTTGATGCTGTTGTTTCTGTTGTTTTTACTGCTGTTAAGGCTGCTGCTGCTGTTGTTGCTGCTGCTGTTGCTGTTGCTGCTTCTGCTGCTACTATTGAGCTATTAGTGGGCCTGTGGTTATTTATTTATTTATTTTTTCTGTTTTCAACTCACCACCGTGCTCCACTCCTCCTTGTCTCTCTCTTCACGAGGTTTTGTCGTCTGGTGTTGGTAACAACCTTGGAGGAGCGTCTGCGGTTTTCTTCGTAGATGGAGTCGGGGCAAACTGTTGCGCTGGTTGGCCGATGATTGCCTTTTTCGTACAGTTCCTGGACCTGTGTCCTTGTTTCTGGCAAGCCCATCAGTGGAGATGCGACCGTCCACAACCATCGTCACGTTTCAGCTGTTGTGTACCAGCGGCGCCGAAATTGCCAGAAGCCCTCTCGCCTGAGCTTCATCGCCACCACGTAATCTGTCATGTGCATGCCACTCTTAGATGTTGGCTGAAGAATGCGCCTAGGCATTCGGCGCATATCTCGGGTCCTCTTCCTTTCATGGTATTCAAGGAATAGCTTTATTCTGCTACTGTTCATCTCCTTCTGGGAGAACTCTTCTGCGACGTCCTTCTTTAGGAGGAGGACATCCTACATGGCAAAGCTACTGCGTCAGAAGAAGGTGACAGGAATGTTAAGTTTCTTCAGAACGTCCGCCATTTCCTCCTTCTTAAGTCCCAAGAAGCAATTTTCCTTGATTTCGGATAGCCCGAAGGTCAGATCTACTTTTTCCTATTTAAAAACTGCTAAAACGAACTTTTTAATATCTTCAGCCATGGATATGCAAGCGACTAGATGAAGGCTATTTAATTTGCATATTCCTTTGAAAAACGACAGTTGATTAATTACTTATTAATTTTTATGGTTTCTTATTAGATGATTGGCTCTATTTCACTGTTACGCTGAATTCTATTGTATAGTTTCTAGATTCTACATAATTGTATAGAATTTAAAATCCATATATCCTCGTACACAGAAATATCTCTCTCTCTCTCTCTCTCTATATATATATATATATATATATATATATATATATATATATATAAGGCATAAGCCTGACGAATTCTCACGAGAATGAAACGCGAAATATTCTGTGTAGCTTAATTGTCATATATATTTTCATTACTTACTATATATATATATATATATATATATATATATATATATATATATATATATATATATATATATATATATATATATAATGGACTTTCCCGTCGATTTCGACGTATGAGCTTCCGCCACAACAACCAAGCTGCTCGGAAATCCACACAGATCATTTGTTGGTGCTAATGCACTTACTGATCCGCGCTATTTTTTAATCGTATTTCCAAGTTTAATTACAGTTTTATGATATGTTTTTTTTTTATTCAATTGTAAGGTTAAAGTACAGAATAGGTACAAAACACCCTCCCCTCCCCATTAAGAATGGCTTTTTAAATAATAACGTTATTGTTTCAGCACGGGTCAATAAGTGCACTAGTACCGATTTGTTTATAGTGGTGGAGGCTTTGTGTAGAACCAACCACATTTTTGGTATTACTTTTAATCTTTGTCAGTGCAGATGACTACTACAGAGTATACAGTAGACCGCAGACATACAGTAGACATCAAAGTTTCCTTCTCTTAGATGCATGTCATAACGAAGACTAAGGGTGCGTCTCTCCCAGTGAATTAATGCACGCCCAGATACCAACCTGGAAATTTCTACGACTCGGCGCAGTACATAGAGCGCCTAGCCTCCCCAAATGGTCACCCATTTGGTACTGGCCAAGTTCAACGTTTCTTAACTAAGTGATGATATCCGACTCATATATTTTTATAACTTGTTTAATCATTACTATATATTGGATAATAATCAATGGAGAATATACTCTATAATGATAATAAGACATCTCTATGAATTAAAGTATAATATTTATGCGTGTTTTATGACCGGGCAACGCCAGGCCGCCTGCTAGTATATACTATATAATATACTGCTACTACTATAATATATACTGGGTTAGTTAACTTTGGTCATGAAACATCCTGGGAATGGCAACCAATGTACGTTTGCTAGCAGGGAGTTACCTGGTCGTCGTTGGAACTCTTCTGCTCCACTGGTGGGCGACTCCAGGCCAGGCCGGTTTTTACAAACGGTATTCCAGAAAACAATAAAAACATATCTCAATCTATTGGCCTTTGTCGTTGTCTATCTCCCTTGCGGTGAGATAAAATTATGTGCTTACCCCATGCTGGTCGGCCGAAAAGGAGAATGAGTCAAGATAAAATAGGGCCCGGGCAGACAACCGCCATATCTCTACGTAGCGGCTCACTACGCACTACGCACTACGCAAAAAAAAAAAAAAAAAAAGACTAGTCGTGGCACGAAATATACAAATGCAGGCGAATTTAGGTATATTTTAGTAGTTTGAAAATATACGTTTTTTGGGTTTTTTTTATTAATTAACATAAAATTTTAACCATCGATTAGTATTATATTATTCCAAAAGCCTGCAAATTTTCATGTAGTTTAATCCCACAGAACTAAAAATATGAGCATTTCAATATTCAATTTGGCTACGAGTATAGATAGATAGATAGATAGATAGATAGATAGATAGATAGATAGATAGATAGATAGATCAAATTTATTTTGCATTTTTTATAAGTTCCAAATCTTAGCGACTATTGATCAGAATTTAACAAATGAAAGCTCGTTGGTAATCGTCTGAATTGTGTAGTGGGTTATGTGACATTTGCCCTTAAGGTCGCATATATAGGGAAGAATCATCCATCATCCAGAGCCTACTTTTGGCACTTTTTACAGCCATAAAATGTTTCAGTTATAACCATTTGTTTTCCTAGTTTTGCATATGAATTACAAAATATCTGATATTTCCCCAAAATCTCTGGCCTTGATGGAGGGGGGGCTAAACTATCTGCTATGGTTTCAAATGATCAAATATCAGCAAAGGGAGACTTGATTCCAAATATTTCTCATTTGTTATATCTCCCCTCTTTGTTTTTCATGCATAAAGTAAATCTCATAGTGTATAAGGATTATTTGATACTGGAGATATTCATAATCTACCCTATTTCCAAAAGAGGGAAAATATAACATATGGGAAATATTTGGAATCAAGTCTCCCCTTGCTGTTATTTCAGATTATTTGAAACCATAGCCGCAAGTTTTAGTCTCCCCTTCATCAAGGCCAGATGTTTGGGGGCATATATATATATATATATATATATATATATATATATATATATATATATATATATATATATATGTATGTATGTGTGTATGTGTGTGTACTTATGTATGTATATATCTATATAGATAGATAGATAGATAGATAGATAGATAGATAGAGATGTTGTTGCTGTTGTTGTTGTTCTAGATCTTTACATTCTGATTGTCGGTTCACTTCTATCTCTGAGTAATGTCTACTTTGACCTTATTTTGTGTCCTTTCGTGGTTTTCAACTTTGACCCAGCCTGGTTGAACGCAGCCCATCTGCATGTCAAGTTTCGTTGAAATCAACCCAAGTTTCTCGCAAACAAAATAAAACAAAAACATTACAAACGTATTTTGGTAGAAAAAAAAAGAATCGAAGAAGAGAGAAAGAGAAAGAGAGAGAGAGAGAGAGAGAGAGAGAGAGAAAGAAAAAAAAGAGAGGGGAGAGGAGAATAAGTGGGAGAGATGACTAGAGCGGCTGGGTCATGCCAGGGCATCTATGGAGATGGGTTGGAAGACAGAGGCCGAGAATCTTTTCATGTTTGAAGGACGCATTTGTAATCTAACCCAGATCGCAATCAAGAAACTTCAATTAAATATTTTATAAATATCTAACTACGATGCACTGCCTAACTTCGTGGTTCCCGACCAGTGTGCCGCGTCACATAACTGTACCGCGGAATCATTACTGGTGTGCCGCGGAGAGATAATGGCTAGAAGCCCGGTTTTACTAAAAATGTACGACTAAAAATTAGGTACGATCGATGTACAACTAATTGCCGCTGCTGCTGATTAAAGCAACTTCGACGCAGGCAATCGACTGGGGCCGTCAGCGTAAATATCGTAAAGCAATCTTGTAATAAACAATAAAATGAATTTACTCAGAAGTTTTGAGGAGTTATTTTTGACAAACACCTTTTTTAATTCCATACCCAAAAAGGTATTTATTAAACAAAACTTCCGATTTTTATTACATATTCACTCTTACAAGAGCGATCTACTGAGTCCGTTAGCGCAAAAAAAATGGTATAAAAATAAACAATAACACTTTAATCACAGTCGCGAATAATTTTTGCCAAATCCTTGACACATTTTTCAACCCAGTGTGGGACTTTTTTTTATTTTTTAATCTTTGTTGTATTATTATTATTATTATTAGTAGTAGTAGTAGTAGTAGTAGTAGTAGTAGTAGTAGTAGTAGTAGTAGTAGTAGTAGTAGTAGTACAATAACAATTTAGGATTTAATTATACGTACATAAAATCGTGTTTAATTTGTAGTCGTGCATAATTAATAAAAATCAAGGCACGACTAATCTAAAAAAAAAAAAAACTTGTTTATTTTTTAACAAAAATTTTTAACGAAAAAACTAACGAAAAACTGTGGCCTATGTGCCACAGTTTTTCGTTATTTTTGGAAAATTGGAAAAAAAATAATTGTTTTAGTTTTTAAGGAATTTGTTACGTAAACAAAAACTTATGAAACTAAATTTAATTTCTGCCTTAAGAAAGACTTTTTTTAATAATTTATTTTTTATAAATACTTTTTATATGAATTTAAAAATATATTTGCCAAAAAATAATCTCTCGACTGAAACTTATGAGTAAATTTATTTTATTGTTTATTTTAATTCTATCACAACAGGTTTTCACAATATTTTGCGCTGAAAAAAAAACTAGTTCGTTCATGTCGAAGTTGCTTTAATAACAATCAGCACCAGGAGCAAATAACCGTACACTATTTAATCGTACATTTTGATAAAGTTCCATATCTACGACTAAAATTCGACACGACTAAAATGTCCGATTTGGCTCCTGCTAATTAAAACAACTTTATACGCTGTTTCTATATGACAAAGAGCAGGAGCAGTCGTACATTGAGCGGACATAATTTTGGTTGTACGTTTTTAGTAAAACTCAGTAGAAGCCATTTGATTTCATTTTGTTTAATAAAGACATTTAATTTCTTGATCATGATGACACCGTTCAATTCAAAATTGTCAAATTTGTGAAATTTAAATGTTTCGCGCATACAAATTAATACGTTTTTCATGGTTTATATTAGTGATGGGACGATTAATCGGAATATCAGGAGTTGTTAAAAGTATTGGAAATCGGCATCGGATCTAAATTATTCAGACCCGATTACTAATTAAGTGCATGCATGAAACTGACCAACTTTTTGGAAAGATAAGGATACGGGGAAAAGTGGAAGAGATGAGGATGCGGGTCAAAGGGAGAGAAACGAGGATGCCAATAAAACTGAAGTGTGGGTGTAACAATATAAAATAAAGTCGGAAAATTGTCTTCCTCGTGTATCAAACATAGTGTAGGGCAGTGGTACCCAACCAGTGTACCGTGGCGCAGAATGATTACTGCTTTGCCGCGAATAGATAATAGCTGGAATCCATTTCATTTCATTTTGTTTGATTAATTTCATTTCCTAATCATGATGACACCGTTCAATTCAAAATCGCCGGATTTCTGAAAGCTAAACATTTCGAGCATACTAATTGGTAAGTTTTTTTTATGGTTTATATTAGTGATGGGACGATTTAGCGGAATATCAAGAGTTTTCCAACGTATTGGGAAGCAGCATCAGATCTGAATTCGATATGAAAACAATTCTTAAATACACAGGTTGTAAGACGAAAAAAAGAAATTTGAAGCTAATCTACCTTTATGCAATAAAAGTACAGATTATCTTCTGAATGAATGTTTTCATACTCTTGTTAGTCGTATGAAATGTGAAAAAAAATTTTAAATAATGATCATTTGTAGTTTTAAAATTCAGAATGGGACTGACTGTTGGATCATATAACACATTTGCCTATATATTGCAGCAGTAGTTAAAAAAAAAACACCAGGCGCAACTGTTCTACTGACATTCTGCCATTATCATTATATTATTATAGGATATGATGATTTATGTGAATAAAAGTTATCCTTATATAATCTTCTTTTTTCCCTATTTTATTGCAAAAAGGTTTTATGAGTAAAAAATATGTTTTTTGTTGTTTTATGCGGGGGGGGGGGTAGATGTGACGCGAAAATTAAAAAAAAAATAACCCAATAGTTTGCCGCTATGTAAAAAAAAGTTGGGAACCACTGGATTACTTCTCTTGTATAGCTTTAAAAAACACCAACTGGTGAGGCCTCAATTCGGGAACTTTGGGGAGTAGGTGTAGAGTTACTCTTTTCCATTACTCCCAGGTCCACTCTGATCTATAGTCTTGGTGATACCTGTCAGAATTTCTCGTTTCTTGAATATTTATCTGAAAAATATACAAAAACAAAATTATCTATAAATATTGGGAGGTGAAGTCGTTAACGCCACGGTCTGACGACCTGGGTGTTCCAAGTTCGAATCCAGTTCGTTCTGCAAAAGTCACTTTCACTTAGGATGTTATTATACTTCACGTTGTTCCTCCCGTACGTACTCGATGTCTTTCTAAAAAATAATTCTGCCTAGAAAAATATCGCGAAAATCAATGCTAACAATGGAAATCTCTGATTCAGATGATGATGATGATGATGATGATGATGATGATGATGATCTATAAAAATTTAAAGATATCAAGTACATAAGTAGGATGATAACATTATGTAGGATGGCCCATAACACAAGAGGACTTCCACGGAGTCTTCCAGAAGTTGTTGGAATGGTACAAGTGCATTGCAGCCGGAGGAGATTACTTCGAAGTGAACTAGAGTTTCATGTGTGTATTATCAATAAATTTCCCATATGAAATAAAAAGTCTGGAAATTTATTGAAGTTTAGGTTAAGTCAGGTAATCTCATCGTTGATTAATCACTACCAGATCCTGCGTCTACCTATTCAGATAGATAACATAAAATATTTTCCTTTAAAAAGGGAAAAACTGAATTTAAGTAACACACAAAAGTGCTGATATGCCGCCAGAAAAACCAATAAAGTAGCATTCAAAAATGAAATGCAATAAATTGTCGACTAACCTTTAAAATGGCTTTGTTGTGATGCATTTTTGTCGGAAACCGTTTGAATATCTATTTGAAACGACGAAGGTCTGCGGTTCCGTTTACCCTTTGGTATTTTAAATACATTTTTTTTTCTTAAAGGTTAAAATAAAAATAATCAAATCCAATAATGCATAATTTATGTTCTGCGAGATCTAAATGATTCCAAAAGGCCACGCAAAATAGCGAAGAGAGTCATATGTGACGAGGTGGATACATTCGCGTTCTCTCCGTATTCGAAGACACATTCGAAGACACAGTGAACATAAAATATAGGAATATTTTCTTGGCATGTTCTCCAGCTCTCCTAAATACTAACCATGTCTAATAATCATAAATAAGTAACGTGAAACTGCTTCTCAGCTGACTAAAACATGGCCGTGGGACTGCTTCCCAGATGATGATGATGATGATGATGATGATGATCTATAAATATTTAAAGATACCAAGAACATAAGTAGGATGATAACATTATGTAGAATTGCCCATAATGCGAATGCGGTATTGTGGTCACTAGAAATAGATTAGGAGTATAGACCAAAAAACATGGCCGTGGGACTGCTTCTCAGCTGACTATAACATAGCCGTGGACCCGCTTTCTTAGCTGATTATAATATGGTCGTTTCAAGTCGTTTTCTGTTGAGCCGTCATCTTAAACAAACACTATCCAAGTTTCAACGCTACAAATCATTCTGACACTAATTAGCCCTTATCCTCGAGTGGTCGTTGGGCCTTGATAAGTGGTGACTGACCTAGTAAAAACATGGGCGTAGAATATATAGTATTTTGTTAGATGTAAGCTATCAACGTTTGTTTCCGTACGGCATTTTTCTCTATATTTTAATTACAAAGTACATGTTAAAATATTCTTCAGTTTCGGAACTGAGTTATGCTTGAAAAAAAGAGACAATTTTTAATTAATTACTAGTTAGCTGTAATTTGTAAATAACTTATCAAGTTATGCATCTTTCACTTTCTGTCTACTATTTTCACATTCTCGCGTTCTATTCTGTTTAACCCTCATCTCTGATTTTATACGGTTCATGTCTATTCTCTTTCTTTCTTTCTCTGTCTCTCTCTCTCACTCCTCTCTCTGTCTCTCTCTGTCTCTCTCTCTGCCTCTCTCTCTCTCTCTCTCTCTATATATATATATATATATATATATATATATATATATATATATATATATTATTATACTGTTGGTAGAATTTTTCAGTAACTCATAACAACAACACAATATGTCATTCCAAAGAGTGCTCAATGCATGAAACAGAGCAATATAAAAAAAACTAACATTATTTTGTGAATAGGTTATATTTGTTTTGATATAGGTTGTTAGTACCCCTCTTTCTTTTTTAGAATGGTTCAACCCTGTAAAGTTGACTTTAATATAAAGGGATGGTCTTTATTGAAAGTTTCGTGGATGGTTTTTGGCCTGATGAGGTGATTTTCCCTGCTAGGATGTCATTGAAACACGTTTGCTAATGTGTAGCCAATAGCTCTCCAACAATCAATATATATATATATATATATATATATATATATATATATATATATATATATATATACTAGCAGTTCAATCTGGCTTTGCTAGGGCTCTATGTACTGTTTATAAATTAATATGCATCTGTATATATATATATATATATATATATATATATATATATATATATATATATATATATATTAAAAGTTTGACTTATGTCCAGGTAATCTACATCTAAAATTTCAAGTGTTTAGACCCAAAATTGGCGAAGGAGTTTGGTAATGTCTGCAAAGGTCAACTCTTTCAACTTTGACCTCTTAGCAGGCAAATTTTCACTCATAAACTGATTTAAAAGCGTGCTGCATGTCTGAATACTTTTTATGTAAAATTTCAAAATTGACTGAATAGTTTGCTAGAGACCGCAAAGGTCAAATCTTTTGAACTTTTAACCCTTGGCAGTCAAATTTTCGGTCAAAAACCGATTAAAAAGCTTGCTCTATACTGAATACATTTTATGTAAAATTTCAAATGACCTTTCAGCCAACTTTTGGTCTAAAGACCAAAAGTTGGCTGAAAGGTCACTTTTTTTTCAATTTGACCCTAATTTTGACCTCTAACATTTATTGTTTTGGGCTCAAATCAAGTTAAAACGTTTGATCTATGTTCAAAGAGCCTACATCTAAAATTTCAAATGTTTAGACTCAAAATTGGTAGAAGAGTGTGGTAGAGTTTTCAAAGGTCAAATCGTTGAACTTTGACCTCTTGTCCTTTCTGTCCGAAAACCAATTAAAAAGATTTTCCCAAATCTCAATACCCCTTATGTCAAATCTCGAGTCTCTAGACTGAAAATTGACAACTATTCGGTAGGGAAATGTACAAACACACACACACACACACACACACGCACACACACACCCACATACACAGACAATTTCACTTTTATATATATACTAGCAATTCAGCCCGGCTTTGCTATGGGTCCTATGTACTCTTAATAACTTTGTATGCATATGTATATATAGATTAAGGAGTTTGTACTCATGTACATGTAACCTACATTTAAAATTTCTAGTGTTTGGACCAAAAATTGGCGGAAGAGTTTGGAAAAGTTTTCAAAGCTCAAATCGTTGAACTTTGACCCCTTAACACCAGAATTTCTGGCCTAAATCCGATTAAAAAGATTTTCCCAAATCTCAACAACCTTTTTGTGAAATCTCTAGATTAAAAATTGACAGAGTAGTATGCTACGGAAATGTGACACACACAGAAGCAATATTATTTTTATAGATATAATAGATGGATTAATTCGCAATTAATCTCAAACCCAAAAGTATTTGCTATTATTTACTATTATTCTTAAATCCAAACTTATTTACTATCAATTCACTAATAATGTCAACCCAAAATTATTTGCTATTATTTTACTATTGCTCTCAACTCCAAACCTATTTACTCAAACCCAAAATCTATTAATCTCAAACCAAAAACTATTTGCTAATAATTTACTATTTTCTCAACTCCAATATTATGTATAAATTTCAAATGTTTAGACACAAAATTGGCTGAGTCGTTTGCTAGACACTACAAAGGTCAAATCTTTTGAACTTTGCCTTCTTGGCAGCTCAAATTTTCGACCCAAACCGATTAAATATCTTTCATGAAAATGTTCAAATGTTTAGACCAGAAATTGTCTGAGTAATTTTGGTAGAGACTGTATAGATCAATTTTTTTTTCTAACATTTATTTTGGGGGCTCTAATCAAATTAAAAAAGTTTGATCCATGTCAAAGTAACCTACATTTAAAATTTCAAGTGTTTAAACCCAAAATTGGCGGAGGAGTTTGGTAGAGTTTTCAAAGATCAAATCGTTAAACTTTGACCCCTCGACAGCCAAATTTCTGGCTGAAAACCGATTAAAAAGATTTTCCCAAATCTCAATATCCCTTATGTAAAATCTCGAGTTTCTAGACCGAAAATTGACAGAGTTATTTGGTAGAGAAATGTACACATACACACACACACAGACAAAGACATACCTTATCACTTTTATAGATAGATAGATAGATAGATAGATAGATAGATAGATAGATAGATAGATAGATAGATTCACTATTAATCTCAAACCCCAAATTATTTGATATTAATTTACTATTGGTCTCAACTCCAAACTTGTTTACTAATAATTCACTGTTAATCTCAAATCAAAATTATTTGCTATTAATTTAGTATTTTTTCAACTCCAAACTATTAGGTTGTTTTACGGCATATCAACCCTTTTCAGGTTATTTAATGCTGAATCCGGTGATTTTGAAGAAAAATTTTTTAATAGAATATATATTTTTTTTTTGCAAGTCGGTTTCTATTTACCCTATAGTTGGGACCCTAACAGGTACTACCACTCCGAGTCAGAGTGGATCTGGGAACAATGACAATTAAAGGGTGGCTCCACACTCCTCAGATCCCGCAAGCTGGAGCCTCACCATCGGATATAGTTTAAGGTCATATCGAGGACCTCCAAACTATTAATCCCAAATCCAAAATTATTTGATATTAATTTATTATTGTTCTCAACTCCAAACTTATTTACTATTAATTAACTATTAATCTCAAACCCAAAATGATTTGCTACTTATTTACTATTACTCTAAACTCTAAACTTAATTACTCTTTATTCACTATTAATCTCAAACCCAAAATTATTTAATATTAATTTACTATTACTCTCAAAACCAACCTTATTTACGACTTGCATTTATGCCCGGCTTTGCTTGAGCCCTTTGTACTGTTCATAACTTGCCCAATGTGTGAATATACTTTTATGTAAAATTTCAAATGTTTAGACCAAAACTTGTCTGAGTAATTTCATAAAGACAGCAGAGGTAACCCCTTAACATTTATTGTTTTGGTTTCAAATCAAAATAAAGTGTTTGACCTATGCCCAAGTTACCTACATTTTAAATTTCAAGTGTTTACACTCAAAATTGTCAGAGGAGTTTGGTAGAATTTGCAACGGTCAACTCTTTCAACTTTTACCTTTTGGCAGCCAAATCCTTACCCCAAAACATTAAAATGCTTGCCGCGTGTCTGAATACCTGTTATATACAATTTCACATGTTTAAACCAAAAATTTGCTGAGTAGTTTGCTGTACACTGCAAAGGTCAAATCTTTTGAACTTTGACCCCTTGGCAGCTGAAATTTTCGACTGAAACTGATTGAAAAGCTTGCTCTATCTCGAAATACCGTTTATGTAAAATTTCAAATGTTTAGACCAGAAATTTGCTGAGTAATTTGGTAGACACCGCAAAAGTCATTTTTTGTTTAAATTTGACCCCAATTTTTAACATTTTACATTTATTTTTGGGGCTCAAATAAAGTTATAAAGTTAGATCCATGTCCAAGTAACCTACATTTTAAATTTCGAGACTCAAAATTGACGGAGGAGTTTAGTAGAGTTTTAAAAGGTCAAATCGTCGAACATTGACCCCTTGACAGCCAAATTTCTGGCCGAAAATGGATTTAAACAAAACTCAATACCCCTTATGTCAGATCTCGAGTCTGTAGACCGAAAATTGACAGAGTTATTTGGAAGGGAAATTTACACAGACAGACAGAATTTTTCACTTATATATATATATATATATATATTATAGAAAGTAATAGACCAGAGTCTACAAGACCAAGGCCTCAGTTAAATATGTTTAAATGTGCTGTGTATGGAGTATTGCAGATATGTGATAAACTCGATAGGTGTAATTACCTAGAGCTCTATTAATAGAAGGGTGAAAGATTAATAACTGAGAAATTATTAATGAAGTTTTCATAGGGGGGAAATATAATTATTGATTTGATTTGATTTTGATTTGATTTTGTTATGTTTCTCCCTCTGAAATATTGATTAATAATTTCACAATTATTAATTTTTCACCATTTCTATCTATCTATCAATCTATCTAACTATCTATCTATCTATCAATCTATCTAATTATCTATCTATCTATCTATCTATCTATATATATATATATATATATATATATATATATACAATATATATATATATATATATATATATATATATATACATACAATAAATGAGATAGATATATTTTCTTTCATAAAGCAAGCCTATCAAGATAGTAGAAGCTCTACCCGGTTAAGAGGAGCAATTCACCAATTAAATTGAATATATGAGGAATAAAAGTTACAAGAACTGTATTAAATCATCAGGTCAATAAGGAAGAAAATGAGATGAATATGGAAAAGAACCTCTTTAGGTCATGACATTTCGAAGCTAGATGCTTCCCATCAGAAGGGGAGAAAAACCGGCATTATAACACTATATGTGTAAACAACATTATTTTTCGTCCTTATTGGCTTGATGATTTAATAAAGTTCTATGATTCCTCATCTTTTTAATTTAATTTATGAATTTATATATGTGTATATTTAGTTTCTTTAAATACTTTACAGGTAATTTTTTTTATACATTTTGCTAACCTTCTCCCCTCTGACGAGAAGGGGGGTATTTCTTCGAAACTCCGCGGATTAGGGATTTCTACCTATATTTGTGTTTCCTTTCCGAATAATAAATACGTGTTTAACTCTTGCTAAAGTGTTTCTCAACATATTTTATTAACCCCCCCACACACACACACACATGCACACAAACACAAACACACGCACGCACGCACACACATATTTATGTGTATGTGTACATATATCGCTGTGTGTGTTTTTATTAACAGTCAAAAGTAATAAAGTAAAGGAGCATCACCACAAACAGTAATACTATTTAACCTCAGGTTACAGAGATGGGGAGGAGATATATGATGAGTAGAAAGGCGTGGATTTCACATTTTATAGTTTCAACTTTTTATACGTGACTAGCATTTCAGCCCGGCATTGCCCGGGTGTTTGAAGGTGTATATTGAGCAAAAAAAAGCGGTAATTTTTTTTAACTTTGAGCCTATTATGACCCCTTAACATTTATTGTTTTGGGCTCAAATCAAGTAATTAAGTTAGATCCATGTCAAAGGAAACTATATCTAAAATTTCAAGTGTTTAGACCCAAAATTGGCAGAGGAGTTTGGTAGAGTTCTCAAAGGTCAAATAGTTGAACTTTGACCCCTTAACAGCCAAATTTCTGGCCGAAAACCGATCACATAGATTTTCCCAAATCTCAGTACCCTGTATATCAAATTTGGAGTCTGTAGACTTAAAATTGACAGAGTTATTGCGTAGGGAAATGTACACACACAGACACACAGACAAAGACATGTTCACTTTTATAGATATATAGATTGGTTTTGCCAACTCACTTTTTCCTGACGCAAATAATCTAACCTGAGCTTAATGGACAACCAACATATCACTTTTTGTTTTACAGTGTTTTATACATGCCGAGAGGCAAAAATGTTTTATAAACACTGTATAATAACAGCGTTTATAAGTTCTCGGGTTCAAAGGTAACTTGTGTTATTAGGAAATGAAACTCCCGCAGCGTGTTTGGCAAGTGCCTAAAAATCACACACCATGTTTTATGAGTAAAATTGTGTATGATGCCACTGTTTCAAAGTTCTTGGAAACCATTCTGTAAACATGCACTGCACAGCATGTTTTGCTGGTGCATATGAATGGCAGACTTTGCAATGATAAATGCTTGAAACAAGGTGGGGGGCGGCACAGGGAATTGAAAATATTTATCGCCACCCAAGAGATATTCTCCTTATTTAAACAAAACAAAAATAAAAAAGTATTTCATTGAATGGAAAATCATGCTGAGACTAACCTACTTGGGAAAATTAATTTTCCTATATATGCTTCAGCTAAACCCCTATGGCTGACACTGCCTGAGTGAGTATAAAATAAATTCGTAGTAATCCGCATGTTGAGACTTTTTTGACTGGCTTGACTCTGTTATTGGCGTTAATTTTCTTCGTACTCTCAGATGGGATCACGTGAAGGTTGCCAGGATATCCACCACCAGGCTTTATCGTCTTACTTAGAGATGTCCGTTTGTTGCTTATCATCTGAGACGCCTCCAAGTGGAATGTCGAGGGGTCTGCCCATGCATTTTTGTAGGCCAGATTTCTCGTTCTCTATGGCGCTGGTCCTTTAAATATCACTTTCCAACCCTTGTGTCACATCATTTCGCCGTGGGAGGGAGATAACTCTTATCTTTAATGTGACACAAATGTATAATCATTCCCCTTCCCGAGAAGGCACTCCGTGTGTGTACTAAATTAGACGTGAACGAACCCATTGGTATTCTTCAGTAGGGGCGTCTCAGGCGACTTGCAATTAACATAACTCCCTTCCCAACAAGGAGATTTGGTTGTGGTGTGATTTGGACATTATTTATGGTATATTAACCCTTTTATAGTTATTTAATGCTGAATCCGGTCATTTTGGTAATAGTTTTTATTCTTCAAGATTTTTATATCTCAAATATTTATTTATGGTGTTTGGTTTGGTTGTTTTGTAGAAGAAAATTACTGTGTTTGTTTTTTGGCTTTGGTGAACATAATTGAACTTTGCGAAGGACAGAAAAAAAATAACATCAGTGCTTATTCAAATTGGCACTTATAACGATAAACAAAAATGAAGAATAACGTTTATATTGTATCTATCTGTCACGGAATAAACATAGTATATTCTAAAAACCACAAAAATTCTTAAATAGTTTTTTGTTTGTTTTTTATGAAAAACAAATTTGCCGTTGTTTAATGATAAATTACAGACGAGGTCACGTTTTTCTCGGCAACATTGTAGGGGAGGGGTAGCCAGTGATTATTTTCAGTTTCCAAGAGTTGTCTGCCCTTGTCCACTGATTCGTTTATTTCAATTTTTTTATATTCATCGAAACAGAGTAAAATTTGATATTCTTTGAAGAATAAAAATAATAATAAAAAAAACTTGATTAAATAACGTGATTTTTGGAATTGGCTGATACATACATTATACAGACATTTCTGTACTTTCATTCATTTTAAATGCCGCTATAAGTACCAATCTGAATACGCACCATAACACCAATAATTGGTGTATTTTAGGTCAGATATCCGCTATCTTAAGACAGCCTGATCTGGTAGCACATGGAAGGAGGGGGTAGTACTTGGGATCGGCACATCTTACGATATAGCCGAACCATACTTTATTGAGGCATACGAGCCATGGCCCTTAAAAATATGATGATTTCAATGTGAACCCCGGCTTGTATGAATACCCATCAAACAACAGATACCTCACTACGATTGTCAGCTTGGATGACAAGGCCAATGTTGATGAGGATATGGGGAGGGGGAACAGCTAGTGTTTTATTTATTTATTTTTATTTTATTTTAGACTTAAGTGATAAGATCAGAATCCTCCCTGATATCAATTGAATTGAGGCGGGAGGGCGTTGGGAACAGAGGAGAAAGAAATAAGTGAAGGCCGCCGTATCGCAAAGATGGAGGCGTAACACCCGCGCTGTGGTATTTGGGGTCCCAAAATCAGTTCGAGTCACTCGGGTCATCCGCCATCCATTCGCATAATTTAACTTGTCGGCAAAAAAGGCGGAACAGATGAAGAGGTGAAAACAAAAAAAATGATTTTCTTTTTTTAAATAATAATTGGATTAATTAAATGATACTCGGTTCAGTCGACGAAGTCAAAATGTTACACAACCCGAACCGCCCCCACCTCCATCATTCGTTAATTTAATATTTCCTCTTCTTCTTCTTCTTCTTCTTCTTCTTCTTCTTCTTCTTCTTCTTCTTCTTCTTCTTCTTCTTTCCACCTTCCTCCGACAGTCAACATCCCTTCCCCTTCTTCTCCTGTTTTCTTCTTCTTCTCCATCCCTCCACCTTCCCCCGGCAGTCCACCGCTTCTTCTTCTTCTTCTTCTTCTTCTTCTTCTTCTTCTTCTTCCCTTTTATTATTCGTTTTCGACTTGAAATAATCAATTTCACCTTTATTGAATTTTTTCTTTTCTTTTACTTTAGTTCTCTTCATTTTCTTCTTTTTTTTCTTCTTCAGTTTTTTTTTTTTTTTCATCTTTTTTTTTCTCATACACGTTTTCTTTTTCATTACTTTTATTGTTTTTATTTCCCCTTCTTCTTTTTCGGTATCGTTTTTTTATTTCTACTTTGATTTTTTACTTTATCTATCTTTTTTCCTTTAGCTTCTTAGTTTTGCTCTTATTCTGTTTTTGTTTTTGTTTTTGTTTTTGTTTTATATCTGTCAGATTTACGTTTGAAATAGCAACCCGTCTCTATAATTAGCGCTGTCAATCCGTTAGTCTGTCACACATGTTCGAAATATTTCCTCGTTAAACGCGCAAATTGGATAGACTCATCTTAAGAATATGCGTGCTTGCTTTTCTCTTCCCCCATTCTTCGTCTCTCTCTCTCTCTCTCTCTCTCTCTCTCTCTCTCTCTCTCTCTCTCTCTCTCTCTCTCGACTATTTTCATAATTTCTCTTCCACTCCTCTTCTTCTCGTTTACTTCTTTCCTTTTAATTTCTTTATTTACCCCGGAAGTCACGTGATCTATGAATGAGTTGTTACAGTTATTTTCAATCAGGGTTAAATTTGTCAATACGACATTGACAGATTTAAAAAAAAAAAAAAAAAAAAAAAAGTTCACGATATTTATAACACTTTCTAAAAATTCCCGATGGCGTTTAAACGTAAAGGGGGGGGGGTAGTATAACAGTTGAGTTTTGATATTAAAATACAAGCATTCATCAATATAACTGACATTTGAGCTAGAATCAAAGTGTAGAATCTGTTCTGTTCTCAGTCAGAGAATGAGAAATGTTCATTTATCAGGAATTTTTTATTTTTCCACTAGTCCTTTTAGGGTACCTGGGTGTTCCCCATATTACCCATATACCTTGCATCTAATTATGGAAGGGAAAGTATTGAGCTTAATGTTACACTGATGCAACTGTAGCGGTATTGGCTCCGGGTTTGTAAACTTGTGGTAAAACCAGCTTCTTGTACATGAGGTTAGAGTAAGCAGTGAATTGGAAAATTCCATTAGAAATTATAACCTGGATTTAAAGCTGCGTGTCATAATATAGCATCATAGACGAGAAATATGACGCGAGAGGTGGCGAAGACGATAAACACATTTCTTTGGTCGGTGAGCTGACTGGGTCCGAACGTCTTTAATCAGAGATCTGTGTTCGTTACCTCTACCACCATTAACGAACAGATATGTTGTCGGCATTTATTATTATTATTATTATTATTATTATTATTATTATTATTATTATTATTATTATTATTATTATTATTGGTCCTCTGACAAAAGGAGAGTGGACCTGTAAGTTCATCCTTGCGCGTTCATCCATTCGTCCGTTCGTCTGTCCGCACTTCTCTCAGTGATTACGCCTTGGAATTTTTTTAAAATTTTGCACAAACATTAAACATGATACGAGTAAAAAAGTAACACAACAGATTTTCCGGTGGTGCCTTTCGGGTTAAAATGGCTAAAATTGACACTTTTGTGCTTCTTAAAAAAAAAATTTGATGTGGTGGATTTTTAGCAAACTTTCTGAAAAGTTGTAACTGATTTCTATATAATTTTGTTTGTCTATACTTCAATATAACTCTTTGGTGTGTCCCAATGGCTCTTTTAGGGCTAATAAAACATTCCATTTTGGGGACTATTTTACCATATTTTTCCTAAATTTTCTGTGTGTGCATATTTAGCAGTCTTGCATGGTGCTGAACTCAAATTTAAATATGTTAAGGCCTTGGTGACATTTGGGGCTAAATGGGGGGGGGGCAAATGATGGACTTAATCATTCCTTTTTTTTTTTTTTTTTGCATGGTGCAGAACTCAAATTTACATATGTGAAGGCCTAAAACTGCACCGTATGTTCATTTTCACCAAGATTTGACGTCTCTTGGGAACTTTTGGGGCTAAATGGTGGGGAGGGATGCTGAAGTTAGTCATTATTTTTATGCCTCGTTTACTGTGCACTCACGGAGGCCCATGTTAGCTTCACCTATCATTATTATTATTATTATTATTATTATTATTATTATTATTATTATTATTATTATTATTATTATTGGCTCACAAGGAGCTTTCACACAGGTTATCAAAGATCTCACCTTCAAAACAGCCTGTGATGTTCCCTGGAAGCTGAGTGACAACAAGTCTCCCCAGATTTCCAGTGCTCTCCACCTCTTTCGATAGTATTTGCAAATAAATTTGCATTATCGCAGCAGTTGCTTGCCCTTGATTTCTTGTTGGCAGCGGCAATTGGTCTTCACTGGAATTTGAGTGGCAATAAGCCTCCCCAAGGTCCCAGTTCTCTTCGTACTTATCCAGCGGAGAGCTGGTCAGTGCTCTTTCCTCGGTCTTTCCTTTCTCCTTGACTCTACTCAGCTGTTTGGTCTCGCTTTTTTTTTTTTGGAAGGAGGTGGGGGTCATTGATGTGGTAATGGGGGGGGTTAGAGAACTTATTTATTATTATTATTATTATTATTATTATTATTATTATCATTATTATTATTATTACAGCTTATTTTGATTGCGTTTACAGACTATTAATGATTATCTTAAAAATGCCTAATCATTTACGGTTTCACCATCACTCAGATAAACAAACTATAGAGTTATATATTTCGGATTCTTAATGAATGTAACTCATTAGAAGAAATATATGTTGTGCACGTTTGTGAGTGCGCGCGCACGAATGTGTGTGTGTGTGTGTGTGTGTGTGTGTGTGTGTGTGTGTGTGTGTGTGTGTGTGTGTGTAAATTTAACCGTTACTTCATCAATGTTTTTTGGATTTATATTTTTATCTCGTGTATATCACTAAAAACGCATTACATAATACGTCTATACTTATCAATATTTTCATGTATTTTATTATGTCCCCTTATGTTTGCATGCGAAAAAAATTGTCTGTGAGAAATATATATTAATATTACTGAATATGCGAGAGCTCTTAGCCGCACTATCAATAAAATTAAAACCTCACAAAACAAATAGAAAAAAACTGTTTTGAAACCACGTAAAGATGCAAGTATTTTATGAAAAGAAACAAAAAATCACTGGGTTTTTTTTTTAGTATTTGTCTTTTCTTTTTATAACTTTATATAATGAACAGTGAACAAACGATATTAGCACACAGATGTTTTACTTACGGAAAACACCATCAACAACAACAAAAACTTCCTTCTTAAATGATTGATATTGTACTATCTGAAATTAATGAGACATATTTCAATAGAATAGAAAAAAAATACTAACAGAAAAAATCAAATGACTTTTCCTTTTTAATAAAATACTTCCTCTCTTACGTAGTTTTATGTGGTTTTAAAACAGTTTGTTTTATTTTTAAAGTTTTTCTGGCGCGACACCCTACTGATGACGGTTTTTATTTTTATTTAAATTTCAAGCCGTTACCTAGAACATCGGGCTACTACCATCACCCTCGCACGCAGAATTCCACCATGCGGCCAAGAAAAAAAAGAAGAAAAAGGCAGACTCTTCATTGACAAGGATGCGTAGCATAGAAATACATCTGATATAAGCAAATAAATTTGTTTATATATTTAAAAAAATGCGTTGTTTTCAGCTTTCAAAATGTATTCATTTATATACGTAATTATTTTTAATTTTCAACTAACACAACGCTTCAAAAGCAGGTAAAGAAGAAAAAAAAAGTTTTCTTTCCTAATTTCAAGTTTGCGCTTTGCAAATAATATACGAACAACCCCTAGGGGCCTCTTTCACCAACAAACCCATCGAGTTAATCCCTAGTATATCAAAAGATACAAAATAACGAATAAAATTGTCACGCAAAAGCAAATACTCGGGGATATACGAGTAAAAAATGGAAACAATGAAAGGAAGAATGGGAATTCATGTGAAATATACAATAATATAAAATATATCTTCAATTGATATGGAGAAGGTATGATAGCAGTTAAAATATATCTCCGAGCAAGTCTAATGACTTAACAAATCTTTTCAAAGCGACGGCTTGTGCGAAAAAATTGGGATTGACTCCAAAATTTTTAAATGATTTTGAGAGTCAGCCCGATGCAATATTCTAAGCAAATTTTCAATTAGATGTTGGCCAATAGCAGATTCGAAAGGAGAAGTGGGGCGAAAATGACGTGGCTTGCCTTGTCTACTTTCTGCCGGTATATGTTGGTTGATGCGTGTCTGCAAGTTTAAGGCTGTTCGACCCACATAGCCAGCAGAGCACTGGCAATTGCATTCATAAATAACATTATTTTTTCAGTATGCCCTTAGTGACCTGGCAGGATGCAGATTTTATACCGAAACCCCAACCGTAAACAATTTGTTACAGATTTAATAATACGCCCGCCCAAACAGTGACCAGCAATTCCAATCTAAGGTGGTTTTAAATAAACAGGGCACTTGAGCGGATCCCAGGGTTTATAAGAGAATTGTATTTTTCTACTTGATTATGAATAATGTAATTAATCAAATTCTCCGGATAAACATTACGAATGAAAATGTCTTTGACGGTATTCAATTCGTGTTTTTTTTTTTTGTTTTTTTTTTTTAGCTTTGTATCTTTTGATAACTCTAGGGTTTGTTTGTATATGATTTTCAAAGCGTTGTATAGGTTTTGTACCGTGAAAAGGTTATATATATATATATATATATATATATATATATATATATATATATATATATATATATATAATCTTGGAAGTTTTTAACCTTTAAAACTATACAAAAAAATTATTTTTATCATTCGTTAGAAAACTATTTAGTCAGTAAGTTTAATAACCTGCAATCAATGCATCAACTTGCTCTCTCGAATTCACTATAGTACTAATATAATTTAAGGGATCATCAATTGTTTACCATGAAACACTGTTTCGGGGATTTAATATATATATATATATATATATATATATATATATATGTGTGTGTGTGTGTGTGTGTTAAAATATTGAAAATGAAATCCTTTTTTTACATGGGGGTCACCACTTATTAAGGCCCGAAGGCCACTCAGGGATAAGGGTTATTGCGTGTACAGTAATCAATGAGATAGTATTGTAGTAATCATTAGTATTGGGGTTTTTGATAGAATGTCTTACTTTTGGGACGGTTTGTCAGGAGTTTTTTATGTTGGACTTGAAGACGTACAAGTTGTAGTCATTATTTATTTATTCTTAAAAATAACTAATTATTTATGGTTTCATCATCATCCAGACAAACAAACTACAGAGTTATATATCTTGATTTCTTAACGCGTGTAACTCATCAGAAGGAATATATGTGCGTGTGCGTGTTTCTGCATTTGTGCGTGAGTGTGTGTGCGTAAATTCACACTTTTATCTTGAGTGTATCCATGAAAACGCAACACGCAATATGAAAACCTTTCTGTTGCCGAAGAGCCACGAGCACATACGTCGATCTAAAAGTATCTAATATTTCTTTTTAAGGGCTTCAATGGAACTCGAACACAGCACGCTGAACCGACTTTGATCAACTAAAAAAGATGTCGTTGTCTCTTGAAAACTTTTGTTCTAATTCAACATGTGTGCAGTCCAAATTTTAGATAGCTAGCTGGGTGAAACAAACATCTACTCCATGCCTCCATTCGGTCTTGAAAGACAAAGTAAGGGCAGCTACACGTGTAATTTTTAAGCAAGGGTTGCGTAATCCCTAACCACACCTCTCTTGAATCGGCACTGCTTTAGTTTAGTGGCAAGAAGAAGTCCAAGACAACTGGAAACAATGCAGAGATAAGTGGAGAGCAGATACAGGACTTAGAAGTCCCAAATTGTCACCCATTTAGTACTGACCACGTTCAACGTTGCTTAAATACGGTGATTCAACTGGAACCGGTGTGTAATGGTAATGATGTGTTATCAAACATCTACTAGACAACTTGATATCGTCATCATAATAAGGCGAGAGTGGAGGGAAAACAAACGACTAACACTTTGTATATAAAAAAAGGTTTTATACGTTTGAATAATTAATTAATGAACCGGATTTTAGATATGCGCAAAAACATCTTAATTTGAAGTATTCACCACCACCCATCCAGCGCGCGGAGAATAATTATACTTTTCCTGATACACCGTTTACCGCCCTTTTTTTTTTTTTTTTTTTTTTTGTAATAAATTATTTATTTAATCATAAAACCGACACGTGAGGGAAGTTAGCGTGAAACTAACGCACGAACATAAACAAACTCCCCATTCACTTGTTGAACCATGCGTAGACCTGTACTTTGCATACCAGTTGGGCTGACAAGCCATAAGAACAAGAAATGTTGGTTTTTTGAAAGGCGACTTGAAAGTACAATTTAGCGGTAAAGGGTTAAATATTTGTTTTGCGGACCAATGGCTTTTCATACAAAATTTATTGAAAAAAACTAAAAAAAATTTAAAAAAAAAACAAAAAAAAACAGTCGATACGCAGACATTTTCATTTGCCTTTTGAATACGAGGGAAGTTTATTCTCTTGCTGCACCTCATTCCCGGTCAGTGAAGGAGAAACCCTTTTAGACGTAGGCATTTTTGTTTTAAATTGTTGCCATAATCTAAGTTACCCTTTTTTTATTTATTTATTTATTTTTTTTTTTTTTTTTTTTTGCGGGGGAGCTGGATTTTCCATGCATTAAAAACCGACTTTATTTCTAACTCTACCATCGTGGGAGAGGTAAGTAAATAGGGACGCACAAACTCTAACAAAACATCTGCTTCACGTTTACATTAAATCTAATGCAATTGTGATTGGAAACTAATTACGTCCGATCAATTTACATATGGAAAAGCTAAAACAAAAAAGAAAAGCATTTATTCACAGAGATAGTTCCATAAATACACCTGTTTCACTTCCTAGCATTTTTCTAGAAATTCAACACCATCCCTCACCACACACCACCCACCACCCAATGTATATGCGATAAAAGATTCAGCGAAGAATTCGATACCTCACAAAACCTGAGTAGATTATACAGTTTGACAGTCTTGACCATTTATGAGTGTGTGTATATATATATATGCAACTTTGTCTCTCTGTATGTGAGTTCGTTTCTTATAGACTCCGAAACGACTAAACATATTTTCTTTAAAATTTAGTGTAATTTAGTTAATTTTTGTCTCAGAATACGCTCGATAATTACCGATAATCAATAATTGAAGCCGTTTTGTTTTTTTTTATTTATCTATCATCGTCCCTTAGCAACTATGATAGAACAACGGGCCGTAAAAATTCTACGTGGGTACGTTAATAGCGTGTTTTTGTTTGTTTGTTTGTTTGTTTGTTTGTTTTATTTGCATGAGGTATATTTCTTTTTCTTTTTTTTTCATTAATTGAAAAGAATTTTATAAGACTTGAAAAATTTACGAGTTGTTTAGCAGAGCAAAAATAAATTCGGTTTCTGTTTTTGAACGTCCATTGAATAAGCAACTGATCCTGAAGACATTTTAAAACAGTCTATACACATATTTAGTGAAAATCTAATTCAGACGTTTCTTATAAGTCGGTTTAACAAAACATAGATCATAAAAACCAAGCCCGGCAACGTAGGATAAGGAATTTTTCGACATAGTTGACTAATTGTAGAATTATACAGCAACAACCACATAAATTCTTACAACGAACAAATAATCGATGTTGATCCGGTCCACCTGCTAGTATATATATAATTCAAACTTGAACTTGAAATTTATTTCCATATGCAAAGATTAATCTCAATATTGAATATTTGAATATTTTAAATTTTAATTTTTAAAAGGTCGATCGACAAATTAAATAAATAAAAAAAATACTAAATCAAAGTCATACCAGTCTGTTTTAATTGACAAGTTTTGAAACAGAATAACTTTTACACATATTAAAAATAAGATCCAATTTATCATATTTAAATGTAATTATTGATTTATTTACATTTTAGCATACCAAAAGAGATCAGATTTTAATTAAAGGCATTTTAATATTCCGAAATTTTATTATTCAAATATAGCAACTAATCTACAGCAGATTTCAAGTAATATGAACTTCATTTATTGAGATTGTCGGACGGACTTCCTCATCTTGGTTGTTATAGTCACAACGTTTCGGCCGTTTTGCCCTCCGGCCTTCATCAGGTGTTTTGTATCGAACTGGGGAACCGTTTGTTAGGAGTCTCGAACCCAACCCTTTACTATTATTACGGGGGTACCGTGTTCACAAACGGTTCCTCAGTTTGATACAAAACACCTGATTAAGACCGGAGGGCAAAACGGCCGAAATGTTGTGACTATAACAATCAAGATGAGGAAGACAGCCCGACAATCTCAATAAATGAAAACACCTCATCTAAAAAATACAGACAATTACTAATATGAACTTGTAAATTTATGAACTTGAAAGATAATTGATTTGAAGTATTATATCTATATATCTACAAAAGTGAAATTGTTTGTCTGTCTGTGTGTCTGTGTGTGTACATTTGCCTACCAAACGACTCTGCCAATTTTCAGTCTACAGACTTGAGATTTGACATAAGAGTTATTGAGATGTGGGAATATCTTTTTAATCGGTTTTCGACCAGAAATTTGTCTGTCAAGGGGGTCAGAGTTCAAAGATTTGACCTTTGAAATCTCTACCAAACTCCTCCGCTAATTTTGGGTCTAAACACTTGAAATTTTAAATGTAGATTACTTGGACATAGATCAAACTTTTTAACTTGATTTAAGCCCGAAACAATAAATGTTAAGGGGTCAAAATTGGGGCAAAGTTTTTAAAAAAATTACGTCCTGTCTCTATCAGATTACTCAGCCAATTTTTTGTCTAAACATTTGAATTTTTACATGAAGTGTATTCAGATATATAGCTTTTTAATCCTTTTTTGGCCGAAGAATTGGCTGTCAAGGGGTCAAAGTTCAAAAGATAATGGTCTCTAGCAAACTATTGAGCCAATTTTGGGTATAAACATACATAAAGGGTATTCAGACATGCAGTAAGCTTTATTATCAGTTTTTTGGACTAAAATGTGGCTGCCAAAGGTCAAAGTTGAAAGAGTTAACATTTGCAGACTCTACCGAACTTATCCGCCACTTTTGGGTCTAAACACTTGAAAATTTAAATGTAGGATATCTGGACATGAGTGAAACTTTTTAATATATATTTATACATCTGCACATAATAATGATAATAATAATAATAATAATATATATATATATATATATATATATATATATATATATATATATATATATATATATACTAGCATGAGTTCCCGGCGTTTCCCGGGTATTTGGAGTGTACGGTGAGCGAAAAAAAAGCGGTCACTTTTTTTAAATTTGACCCCTATTATGATCCTTTAGAATTTATTGTTTTGGGCTCAAATCAAGTTATTAAGTTAAATCCATGTCCAAGGAACCTATATCTAAAATTTCAAGTGTTTAGACCCAAAATAGTCGGAGGAGATTGGTAGAGTTCTTAAAGGTCAAATCGTTAAACTTTGACCCCTTAATCGCCAAATTCCTGGTCGAAAACCGATCACATCGATTTTCCCAAATCTCAAAACCCTGTATATCAAATTTCGAATCTGTAGACTAAAAATTGACAGAGTTATTGCGTAGGGAAATGTACACACACAGACGGACAGATACACAGACAGACATATACACAGACAGACAGATACACAGAGACGTTCACTTTATATATATATATATATATATATATATATATATATATATATATATATATATATATATATATATATGCACATAGGGCCCGAGCAAAGCCGGGCTGAACTGCTAGTATATTATATTTCACTTACTCGGTCTGGGTCGATCTTGCTGAAATTTTGTTGAACTTTTGGCATGGTGATGTGCAGCAGACTAAGTAGTATGGTATCCGTTCGATACATAGTTATGGGTTAATAGAGATCAGTATTTAATGCGAAAATGAGCACAATTTCAAACATATTCAACCATCAGTTTGGCACGTCCTAAGTCAGTGGGTTATAATTTTTTCGCATTTTAAACGGGCTAAAAAGTCAAGTGGGTTTATATTATTACAATACCAGACTGGCTAGCTTACTCGAGTTGATTGGTTTTTAGACAAGGAATATCAGAAATAACCGATTCTTACGCGGAAATGAAATCAACAGATTTTATTAGCCAAAAAAAAAAAAAAAAGAAGAAGGTATGCCCGTTGCGTTGTGTGGACTACAAACATGTCGCGCCAGTAATTTAGTTGGTTAGTATAATCTCTTATTCTTAAATCTTCTTGTCTCACATCTGTATGACAAAGTGCAATAATTATAGACTAGCGGGACGTGTGGAAATTCCACAGGGCATCTTTCATATGTAATATATTGCTACTGGACATTCTGTGGACGTTCAACGTGAATCGAACCCTTTTTTAAACCGTAAAATTATTTATCTAAGTAATCTGGCTAATATAGTGTAAGAATATAACTGGTTATTACAGTTTATCTCCAATATACTTATAGGAGTCTGTGACATATTTCCATCGTATGGACGTCTGGCGTGAATGGAAACCCTGCGATATCATTATAACATTAGAACAGATACTAGCCTTGGATCCTAGCCATAGCAAATAGAAGGTATATTTTAGTTTTACGTACGGCCCAAAAGCGACATCACGTTTTTTATTATAATTTCTTTCTTTTTTTTTTTTTTTTTACATTGAGTCTTCGGTGATCGGGAGATCCTATTTATTAAAAATGTGAATAAAAAGTGATAACATACTATGAACATTAAATTAGCGTATCCACGTACTCATTTAATGTCCGTAGTATGTTATCACCTTCTATCCTTCTTGTTAATAAACAGTATTCTCGATGGAATAATTTATAGTTTGGAAACTATGACGCACGTACGTATGTACGTATGTACGTATGTATGGCGTGTATACGTAGTACTATGGTATTAATATATAGATACCAGTGAAAGGGAGGGGGATTTCTCTAAAATTATTATTTTTTTCTCTACCTTGATCAATTTCTTAGCAGGGCTGTTTTTTTCCTCGATCTCTTTTGTTCAAATCAACATCGGTGTGAACACAATGAAGAGATGCGATCGATAGACTCCAATAGTGTCTGCGGTACTTGCTTGGTTGCAGCCATTTGGGGAATTAAAGATAACGAAGAATTACGTCATGCAATAAGATATGGACTATAACGACCTCTTTTACGACCCGCCATTTTGTGCAACATTTATGAAAGACTCTTTCAGGCGAGAATTGATCATGTGCTTTCTGTTTAAAAGATGGTGTACACGGATATGATACGAAAAGAAATCAATACTCGGTAACGCATTCTGCCAACGATGATAAAAACTTCCATGTTAAGAACGTACACCCAAGCGATTCTAAACAAGATTTTTTTTTCAGATGTGAGTCATCTTCAAATATTTTGTACTACTAATAACGATTTATATTCACTGTCTTATATAGCAAGACGTAGTATGCGTGCGAGAAAGAGAACTCGGGTTATTGTGACGTCACGTCCGAGAAATGAAGCACACTTACTCTTTCTCCTAGCTTTGTGTTACGGGATTCTAAATAAATTTTCTCTATGAAATAACCACGTAAAAATGATGCAATAACAAAGGGAAACATTTAACAGATTCATAAAAAGTTACGATTGAGATTATGATGTTTTTAACCACTGGATGTGCACTGATAAAGTCCATCCATCTAAAATCGTCTGTGTGTGTCTCAAATATCATTGCAAACTCTCCGACTTCAAAATACAAGAGCCATCGCTCCTTTTTCCGTCCAAGGGAAATAACTATTTTCTTAGGTTTATCCTAACATATTCCGGTTTAAGTATTTAGAGGTAGATAGGTTAACTTTAAAGTGCTATATTCGAGTGCGACTGTGCTTTGACCAAGTCTTGTAGGAACTTTTTTCATTCTCATTTACATTAGAGTGTGATCGAGACGGCCGTTCGAACGTGTCTATTAACAGGTCGAATAGAATGGTTTACGTGCTGTCAACTAGGTTGCCTCTCGTCTATCTGGAATGTATTTTTTGTGCCCTACCTAGAGTTGACTCCCAACTTGAACATCGTAAAAAAAATTGTCCTCTTTGTTTTTTGTGAATAATGCTATGTACTAATTTTGTCTGGCAATATCTGTAGTTCTGAACAAACTTGTCTGCCTATTAAAAATTCTTTTTTGTTGGGGCTTGATTGTTGTCTTTGTTGTTGGGGCCGTGAAGCGTCCAGTGTGGTACGAAGTTTTTGTCCCATGAGTGCGTCAGCTGGTAACAGACAATTTTTCACTACCCCGTTTGGTGTTGAAAGGAGAAAAGTGTATAGGTCTGCATATGTTGTACCTTCCCTCCTCGCTTTGACTAGTGCTCGTTTAAATATGTCAACAAACCGTTCGACTTGTCCGTTAGATTAAAGATAATAGGGAGGTGACCAGACATCTGTTATGCACCACGATTTACTGAACTGCTAGGATGACTTGGATGTGAATTGTAATCTGTTGTCTGAGATTAAAGACTCGGACAAGTCGTGTTGAATAGCCGTCTGAGTATTGTTATCGTTGATTGGGTGTCAGTCTGTTTCATTAAAAAAATCCCTGACCATTTGGAATGGGTGACTGAAACCACGAGAAAAGTAAAACCGTTCATTCGCCTGGAAAAAAAAATATATATATATGTGTGTGTGTGTGTGTGTGTGTGTGCGTGCGTGTGTAGTCATCCGCATACAGTACTGTTTCGCTGTTTCATAGCTCATCACTGCGGCTAGACAAGCAACTGCCTTAAGCCAGGATCGAAACCCGACCGCCCAAATGGCAGTCAAGGCTTTTCACCATTGCGCTATACGGCTGCTGCTGTGAGGGTAATGAATTAACGATGTTTTGACACACACACACACACACATATATATATATATATATATATATATATATATATATATATATATATATTCTTGATCATAGTTGCTTTGGATATGTCCGGTGGGAATCCACAATCTTAAGTGACAGTGCATTTAATATCTGTATACAGCATTGCATATACAACATTTCAGCTAGATCAGACAGATGGAAGTCGATTAGAGGCATTATTTATTGAAAACTCACTTCATTCTATATTCATAACTACTGTTTCCCGACTGTCTTTAACGCGTCAATCTCAAACAGCATTTACGTGGGTCTGTCACATGGAATTTTGTAAACATTTTCATCGCGTGTTTTTAAGGGGAGCATATTAAAATATAAATTCTCGTTAAAAGTGCGGTAATAATTAAACTTACACGTGGCTGCGGAAATGAACGCTTGCGATTAGAAGAAAACTCAGCAGACAACAACATGATGGTTCTTCTAAGGCACGATTTTTTTTTTTTTTTTCATGCCGTAGTTAGATAGATAATAGAACTTGATTATAATGCATGGTCGATATATGAAATTCATAATAAATAAGATAACATCTGCCAAAATAATAATGTTGGTTAATAGTGGAATGTAATTCTGAATGCGCATTTGAAATGAATTCTAAAACCTGATTGCGAATTACATTCCACTATAAACTTACATTCTATCAGCCCAGTTTTGTAAATCTCGCTGTCAAAATTCACAAGAGTAAGCTCGTTACAAATTACTCTTTATATTGTTCAACTCGCATATAAAATGAATTTATTTTAGATGCGTTTATTACGTAATGTACACGACCCAATTCTCATAGTTGTAGAACAACGAAACTTGGCGTAGTACTTAGTCTTTTCCCCTACTTATGAACCACCTAGAGTTACGCATTTCTCTCATTGTTTCATGCAGCTCCGGATACCGTTTTTGTAAACTACCTAAGATTTGCTTCTCCGACCATAATGTGACTTCGGAAATCGAGGTTGCATCATCTGGGAAAGGCTTTTTTTTCTTTCTTTTTTTTTTTTTCAAAAACAACTCCATAGTTGGAAAGAGGTGAAAATCAGAGTATGCTAGCTCATGCGAGTATGTCCATGAGGCAATGATTTAATAATCACACGTCTATGTTTCTGATGTGGCGACACGTGCGTTGTGAACCGAAGCGTTATCATGCAGAAGGAAGATAACTTTGTGATCTTACCCTCTCTTGATTTTGATATATTCTTTTAATTTTCTCATAAATTAAGCATCATAAGCTCCTGTAATTGTGATATATTTTGCAAAGACATCTATCATCACTACTCTGTCCTTTGCTACATAATCCATAGAGATATAAATCATTGAACATGCAACATTTCAGCTAGATCAGACAATTGGAAGTGGGTCAGGGGCATTATTATTAACTGAACGTCCCGTCGTATATTTATAACTAATTTTCTTTCGACTGTCTGTAACGCGTCAAATGGTATTTTTGAAATTTTGGGAAATATTTTTTATTGTTAACCGTGTGGGTTGAATGTGTATTTATCTCATTTAATTCGAATTCATTATTGAGATGAGTATTATTTATTAATTTTATTAATTGCGGACTATTATCCTCATCTTTCTTACTTGTTGTTTCACAACGTTTCGGCCAATTATTCCTCTTGCCTTCGTCAGGTGATAGGACGACGACAACTACGGAAGGCAGTAATTGCTGAGGATGCAGTTAGGAGATTCAGAGTTCCTATCCAGTCGCGGTTACCACTTGAAAAAGGCTAGGGTAATAGTTGGCCGAAACGTCATGAAACAACTAAAAAAGACGAGAATAATAGTCCGCAATAAATAAATTAATAGTGTATTTATCTCTCTCGCACGGTGAGAGATATGACACAAGTGTCGGAAAGTGGGATTGAAGAGGACGAGAACTCTGATCTGCTAAAGATGCCTGGACAGCCCCATCGGCATTCACCAATATGGCCCCCTCATGCGATTAGCAATAGACTAACGCTTTTTTTAAGAGAGATGGCAAAACCTGAGAGAATACACTTTCTAGAACAGCACAGGATCAGCATAATACCGAAACCAACAGTAAAAAGGTTGTTTCAGAAATGGCTTTAGATTGTTGATATTGTTGCTGGATGAAAGCATTTCGGAAATATTAGTTAATTAAAAATGACTGCAGATGTGAACGCTTGCAATTAGTTTGTATAATGTATTAATGTAATTTACTTCAGTTTGTTTTTTTTTTCTTTTTTCAAATCTTAATTAGAGATTAATTGCATTAGTTTTGTGTGAGCGAAGTCTGTGGTAGTAAAACGAATAGAAATACGTTTCGCTATCATTTATGATTAAAATGAATTCTCAAACAGCGATGCCAGCTTAATGAGAGTCTTTAAATTTCAATTAAATCTTGAAAGGGAAATCCTAATTGACTTGCAATTTTTGCCTTCAGAATTTTGACACGCACGGAAGATCGACGTGTAGTATCTGTTCTGTTCTAAATCAGAAAACGAGAAATACTCTTAGGGTGTATATTTAACTTTTGTTTTCAATAAAGAGTGTTCTTAAAAAAAAAAAACATTTTATTTATGTTTCTCTCTTTCAAGGACCGAAGTTAAATGATGTTAAGCCTGACCAGTTGTAAATGGGTAACCAATTAGAAATATCAGTTGCTGCGTAGAACAAAATTCTCTTGGAAATGAATCTACCAATCAATTATATACAAAACGTGTATGCTTCCGGCAAAAAATGATTCAGTGTGTTTTTATAAGCGAAATGTAGGGGAGCGTTTTTATGTGAAATTGTCTGCTATATTTTTAATGAGACTATGAGAGAAGCAATTTGATCGGAAAAATATAAGAATTTGTAAACAGCGAAGAATTGTGCCCATGGTTCCACGAAAAATGCTTTAGGGAGTGTTGAAAGTATAAAATTAATAAATAATAAATAAAATGCCGACCTGGCTCCTAGACTATAAACCAATTAATCAATCTTGCAAAGAATCGGTATTTATTTGCCACAAACTAATCAAATATCGATTTTTTTTTTTCGAAAGATCTATGCACTAATGTTGTTTGGAAGAATAAGCGATGACATTTTTGACTCGACTAAACGTAAGAAGGCAAATTATAAAATCAGTTTAACGTGACGGGAAAATCCAGTTCTCCCTGCAAACGGACCAATCAACATTTTTCGGTTGAGACGATTCAGGCAGAAATCAATTAACCAAACTCCTCCTGGAGAAAAAGATAATGCTTAGGATAGTGCACATCATAGAAATGAGTCCGGTCATTTAAACAAAGAAGAGTTTGATGGTAGAGGACACACTAGGTTGCCAGAATGATGCTAAAGCGAACCTTGTCTGGTATGAAAACTGGTCAGGATATATCTATCTCTCCTTTATACAAGTCTGGTCTAATAGGATCTACGCACATATTTATTTATAACAATCAATATATATATATATATATATATATATATATATATATATATATATATATATATATATATATGTATATATATATATATATATATATATATATATATATATATATATATATATATATGGACAAACTACTGAACCCACAAAAAACAAATTCACCGTCCATTCTGATCGGTAATTGCCAATTCATTGGTGTTACATGTAACAGTATCCGGTGATAAATGTGAACTTTACACCGTTAATAACTATTTAAAGATACTTTAAATACGCAGAAAATCGACATAAAATAACCAAACCAAATATGCCGTCAGACCAACCATTATTTACCTAATTCCTACTGTAGAAAGATCAAATATGAAGCCAGTATAATGTAGGGTAAAACATGTCTCTTACGAAGTGGTACTCTGGAAGGATATAAAAATAGAACCGGACGGACTCATCAGAATTATCCGGTAGGGGCGCCTCAAACGATATTAGTCGGCGATAATCTGTTTAACTAAGATGAATAAAAAAATTTTATGCTAGAAAGACCCAAAGAGATGTTTGGTGAGTTTTCGTGAAGGTTTCATTAGGAGAGAATTCACTTATGGAGAGAGACTACTAACTAAATAATTATTTAATTCTTAAACTTACTAAGCAACGATACCTCCGTTCAGCCTCAAGAGGCAATAGATAAAGGTAGCTGCACGTGTAATTTGGAGGTAAGGGTTCCGCAATTCCAAACCACTCTTCTCTTGAATCGTCACTGCTTGAGTCCAGTGGCAAGTGCTGAACGACTGAAAACAATACCGAGATAAGCGGAGAGCACGTACAGCATCTAGAATTCCCAAAGGGTCATCCATTTTAGTAGTGATCAGGCTCAACGTTGCTTAGCTTTGTTGATTTCATGGGTACCGGTGTCAACGTGAATTATGCCGTTGTTAACATACTAACATAAGAAAATGAGTGACGCGCACGGGTAAAGACATTAAAAAAACATTCGTTGAGGTCATTAGTTTTCTACATCGTTTAAACGTGTTAAATGTTTAAATTGTTAATTAATACATTCTTTATTTTATTTTGGTTTTATGAAATGAAGAAAATCATTTTTTACCAAATCAGTTTCGTTTCCGATATAATTAAGATATTTTATAGACTTTTGTGTTTACTTGAAAGGTCACCACTTATCAAGTCCCGGAGACAACTCAAGGATACGGCTTAAGTGTTAGGCAGATGATACGGCAATATCAGTCAAGGTGGAAGTTGGGTTAGACTAATTTATCTAAATTGACGACTCAATAGGAATTTATTCGCATTAGACTTTAAGATGACCAGGTTATATTCAACCAGGAACCAGACTAAGGATACTGAGTTCCTCAAACGAACAGTTCTAGGAAACAAACTCTGCTTATGGTATTTTCGTTTAGTTTTTTGGCACAGATAGGGAGTGGGAAAAGTTGTTGGTGGCTGTTTCAGCTAGGTAAGTATATATATATATATATATATATATATATATATATATATATATATATATATATATATATATATATAACGACCCTACCATTTTTCCAGTGGTTTTGGCAATGGATCTGATGTATGTTTTCTATTTTAGATTAGGAGTAAAGGTGAATCCCAAAAGTTTACCGAAACCGGGTGTTTCATCGAAGCGAGAGCCATCAATTTCAACTGGGGCAAATTTGGGAGGTTGTTGATGAAGATGAGGAAGGCAGTTGGGTCTAAGATTGATCCATGAGGCAAGCCAGTGGTAATACTGTGAGCTTCAGATTTCTAGCCATCAACGACCACTTGGATAGACTTTTTAGATGTATGGTTGAAGAAAAATTTAATAGCCGGAAACCTTATGAAGTAAACCTTTGTGCCAGAGTCTATATAATGCCTTAGATATGTCAAGAGCTATAAAAACTTACCTCGAATGTTCTGTTAGCATACCGAATCCTAATGTAGACGAATAGAATGTTACTTACGCCTGAAAGTATCCTGTAACTCTATGAGGCCACCATTTGCCTATGTATGGAGTACTGTTGTCACATTTAGCCCGGTGCATCTGCTACTAGTCTCTCGTTCCTGTACTGGGTTAAAAAGAGAGTCGCCAACCTGATAGGTCCTGAACTGTCATCTAGGCTCAAGCCTCTGTTCCATCGACGAAATGTTGCATCCCTCTGCCTGTTCTACAAGTATTTTAATGGTGAATTCTCCGACGAACTACAAGCACTTGTATCCCCTCGACGTAAATACCTCCGACAAACCCAACAAATGAATCCAACCCCTTCACAGTAGAGCTCCTTAGGTGTAAGAAAGCCTTCTACTCCAACAGTTTCTTCCTCAGAACTGCTAGACTGTGGAACTCCCTTCCGGGATTCTCCTTTCCCAACTGTACTGACATGCAGAAGTTCAAGTGCAATGTGAACAGACATCTTGCTACTCATTTTCCTTCATAATACCCATGCAACTTATATTCCCGATAGTAGCTCCCTACTTCAAAGTGGCACTGTGCCTTGTTTGGGGTGAAAATTGAATTGAACGACAAATAAAAATATAAATTAAAAATCAAATATTAAAAATCCAGATGAAAAGATATGGAGAAGTTAATGATTTTCAAGACGAAATAATGTCAAGAGTCAATGTTCCCATGAGAGGAAGAAATCTTAATATATATTATTTGAGAACAATAAAATCATGTAGAAAATAATTTACAGTCTTAAATTTGTGTTCTTATATATATATAAGACTGGCGAATCCTAGTGCGGATGAAACGCGGAATATTCTGTGTAGCTTAATCGCCATATATACTTTATAACTTACTACCTCGCTCTACCTACGTATTGAGCACTGTTTTAGTAAATACTTAAAGTTCACGCATAAACTTATACTTTCGAATATTAATTTATATGATTAACTGAAGTATATATATATATGTGTGTGTGTGTGTGTGTGTGTGTGTGTGTGTGTGTGTGTGTGTGTGTGTGTGTGTGTGTGTGTGTGTGTGTGTATACTAGCTGGTCGCCCGATATTGCCCGGGCCCGGTCGTAAAATACGCTTCAATATGATATTTTGATTAATGCAGATTTCGTATTTATTATTATACTAGCGAGGGGTACCCGGCGTTGCCCGGGTGTTTTTCGGTGTGTGTGGTCGGGCGGGGGTGGGGGTGCTGTTGAAAACCTAAGAATAAGCGAAGTAAAAAAAACAAACAGAAAAACGAATGTTAAAAAACCCTGCTTAGCGGTGGGTGTACTCGGCGTTGCCCGAGTGTTTGTAGGTGTGTGTGGTTGTTAATGAAAACCTAAGAATAATCGAAGTAAAAAAGAAAACATAAGCGGGGGGGGGAAACCCGGGGGGGGGGTAATTAAAACATCGAAAAAAAACACAAAAAAACTAACGTAAGGCAAACGAACAATGTTAAATGTAAAAATCGAAAAAACAAAAAAGAAAACAGAAAAACGAACGTTAAAACAAAAACGAAAAAACACATGAAAAATTGCTTAAATAAGCCTATTTCGATGTTAAAATTTAAAAAATCGGTGGGTACCCGAGTGTTTTTGGGTGTGTGTGGTCGGGGGTGGGGCTGTTAATGAAAATCTAAGAATAAGCGAAGTAAAAAAAAAAAAACAGAAAAACGAACGTTACGTGAAAAATGGCTTAAATAACACTGGTTCAATATTTAAATTTAAAACATCGAAAAAAAAGAAACACATCTCACACCACGATTCGAACTCAAAACATTTAGATAATGACCCAACGCGCTAACCAATTGAGCTAACGTACATGAAATTTAGTCAATTCTTCAACTATTTAAACTAAATCAGGTCATTACGTCATCTGACGCATGCGTAGAACCGGTTGTCGTCATGAGAGGACGGTTTTTGTTGACCCCCCCTGTAGAAAATTGTCGATTTCGGGGTGAAAAAATTAAGGTTTTTTGCCAATTTTTTTATATTTTTCGGGCGAATGATGGAGCTTCAATACGATACCGAGTTTGTGAAATTTTGTTCTGTCTGTCGAAAGTTCTTAGCAGATACACAAACACACATACATACATACAAACGTACATACATACATACATACATACACTCATTTTCGCTTTTATATATATAGATTGGACTTAATATATAGTAATGATTTAATAATTAAAAAGAAAAATAACTCGTGCGCTACCACTGAGAATCGAAACCAAAGTGTTTAACTTACGATTTACTTTTTCTTGTGATGTTAATGCCTGATCTATGAAGACATGTTTGCTGCAAGGCTAAAAATTAAAATATGAACTAATAGCTCTCACCTTACACATGCGTATTCGTTCGATGTCCACCTGTTAAAATTAATTTTTTTTTAATTTTCACACTTTTGCACCGATTTTTCCCGGCTAAAACACAAATATAAAGTTTCGCATGGGTTCAAATACCCTATATATTAAGTTTCATATCTATAGACCAAAAACTTACAGAGGAGTTTAGCAGGAAATGTTTTAAAATAAATATATATGCGCATACACAAAAATATATAGAAAGAGGTTTGTGTTTACTATAACCTTTTTACGCAAATATTACGCAAGTATAAATCATGTAGAATATCTGCATGAATCTAATTACACGTAATAGTTAAGCAAAAATGATTATCACATGAGAAAACCGAAACATAGGAATTAATTAAAATAAATGTTTAAAAGAATATGCAAATTAGCTAGATCTTTTGCAGATGAATGCAGTTCCACGACTCATACATAACACAGTTGTATTTCCTTTTTAAATAAATAGAAAAAATGGTTTTTAATATGAATAGCAATACATAAAAAAAAAGATTTATATTTTTTGTTTTATTTTACTTCAGTCGAAGTTCTCAGAAATCAAGGGGCCCACGACCTGAGGCTTACACTTGAACTCTATGGGAAATACATAGATATTCGAGTGTTCCATTAAAGTTCTTTATTCCTCAAACACTGAATTGGTAAAGAAATTGAGAACATAATTTTCTTCCCCCCAATTATCTATTTTCATATGTTGTAGTATAACTTCGTTTCGGTCCTTTGGTTTTGCTGGATTCCAGGACAGGAATTTATCTAGTCTGGTGGAGTATCCAGCTTCATATTGTTACTTGAGGAAACATCACTAGGAGAAGGTGCACCATTCCTCGTAAAAGCTAATGTAAGTTCCGCATAGTTAGGAGATCTTATTTGGTCAGCGAATACTATATGATTTTGAATATTTGGTCAGGTTTACTTCTAGGGAAAGCATCCTCATACCAGGTTGTTCAGGCAAACTTCTGTACAGAGAAAACTTAGACACTCAAAGATAGTGTCTAGTAGGCATTCAAGTTCTCTCATATATATATATATATATATATATATATATATATATATATATATATATATATATATATATATATATATATATATATATATATATATATATATATATATATATATATAATATATTTTAGTCATCGACTAAAGTTTAATTTCGGCCACCGATTCCGTAGTCAGGGGGTAGGACTGCCGACTGTCATCACGACGGTTCTAGGTTCGATCCTCGGCTTGGGAGAGGTGTTAGTCTAGCGGCACTGATGAGCTGCGAAACAGTACCGTATGTGGATGACTATATATATATGTGTGTGTGTGTGTGTGTGTGTGTGTGTCCTTTTAAAACTTATTATAATGTGGAAGTGATGAGTGTTTATTATTTCGCCTTTAATCTCTATGTTCCTATTAATCAAAATTTTAAACGAAGTAGATTACTTCACACTACCCTACGTAGGGCAGTTATTCAACACGAGGAGATGAACAGAGAACGTTTCGCTTAGTCCCACGCTTGTTAGGATACCAACATTTAAGAGTCATAAAGGCCGGAAGTGTCTCGGGATTTAATTACAACGCGTGATAATTACGTTCGTGTTTGCTTCTTTCTTAATTAGGAAAAGACGAATCACTTACAATCACTACGTTTAATTTATTAATGCAATTACGTCCAAGTTTTTTTTTTTTTTTGTAACTGTTAATTATATTTTAATACATAATTTTTAATTGATTTAATTTCGTTAAACTAAATTTAAGCGAAATTTACCCCAATGGCATTTATGATTAATACTGCTGCTGCTGTTTGTTTATTTGTTTGTTGAGCATTATTCAGGATGATATTGTTGACATTCGTTTCCCTGATATCTTTCTATTAAGAATTCTTTCTAGAAGGATGTCGCGTGCTTATGGAAGGGACCACACGACGGTTACTAACGTTCCTAAGAGAACATTTTTCTGTTGAACGTTCTGGATTCGATCGTGGCACACCAAGGTTGTCAGTCCGTGTCATTAACCACATAGCCACTGTTCCTTTGTTGTTGTTGAGTATCCTTCATTAATTTCGCATTGTTGGTATTCCTTTCTTTGATATCTTTCTAGTTATCTTTCTTTTTAGAAAGACATTGGATAATAACGGGCTGGACCACGTGAAAGTTGCCAACATCTTAAATGAGAGTGTTTATGTGGAACGAACTAGATTTAAACTTGGAAAAAGTTGTTAATTCGTGTCATTCTTATCACTCAGACTTCAGGGAAAGCTACTGATTCTTATCCGTGATAAATCACTAATAACGACCGGCATGAGAGTTCCTAATGGTTTATTGATTTCCTGTAAAGTGTGGCACAAAGTTGGAAGGTGGGAAAAGCCAACTCCTTTAGAGAATAGGGTACACAGTGCGAATGCAAATACTCCCATAAATTGACCTGTCGGCATTCCCTGGTGGGGGCACGTCAGGAGATGGATCACATGAAGGTTACCAACACCCCTAAATGAAAACATACCCGTGGAGCAATCTAGATTCGAACTTAGCACATCCAGGTGCAGTATCAAACAAAGTAAATTTTTTATCCCGTTAAAAACGGACAAAGTTATAGGCCATTGACTCAGAATGAGTTTTTGTGTCAAATTGATTTTTGCATATGACTAAATTTGTACTCATCTTTGTATCAAATACTAATCCATATTAATTTCTATCTCTGTATCGAACGGATACCTTAATACTTAGTTTGCTGCACCTTATCGTAACAAAGATCCATATAAAATTTCATCCGAATCGGGCCAGCAGTTTCCGAGGAATCTTTTAGAGCCAATGTGATATTGTGGTGGCTTACCTTTATTAATCCCTATTAATTTTAAACTCTGCATAGAAAGACCGCAACGATAC
Organism: Euprymna scolopes; assembly: GCF_053919585.1. NCBI lineage: Eukaryota > Metazoa > Mollusca > Cephalopoda > Sepiida > Sepiolidae > Euprymna > Euprymna scolopes. The sequence goes on from NC_136507.1 coordinate 61,969,368, forward strand.
TAACTTCGTTGCACCTTATTAAAACAGGGGTTCATACAAAGATCGGCTTAGTTTCCGAGAAAAACTGTAACAGACCGACAGCCAGACAGCCAGACTAAGATAAGTATATTATAGACACTAGTTGGTTGATTGTTTTTGTTTTACGGCATATCAACCCTTTTCAGGTTATTTAATGCCGAATCCAGGGATTTTGAAGAAAAGGTTTTTAATAGGATATGTTTGTTTTTTTCAAGTCGGTTTCTATTTAACCCATAGTTGAGACTCTAATAGTTGCTACCTCTCCGGGTCAGAGTGGACCTGGGAGCAATGGCTCCACACTCCCCAAAGCCCGCAAGCTGGGGCCTCACCACTGGATATAGTTTACGGCCATATCCAGGACCATAGATACTAGACTCATTTCCCAATCTACTAATACAATTAAGCAAAGAAAAGGTTTCTTCCATATTTCTCCCTATCAGTCGAAAATCATTATTAACGAAAACAATTTAGATACAGGATCAACCTAAATACTTCCTTTCTTAATTTCTCCTATATTTTTCAACCATCATAAACGGTAAATATTAATATAAATGTTTAATTTACATAAAGACCCCCCTATTAGTATATATAGCCCTAAACATTCGACCCTCTCGTCATTGACCATCCCTCTTGAGGAAAGCCCGCATAAGATGAGCGAAATTTCGAACCTCTAGGTCTCTCCGCCTCCATTTTAATTTAATACAAGCCTTTACTTCCTTCTTTGCCAAAATGTCCTGCGTTTGCTTTTGAAATCGAACCTCATATAATCCACTAAACCCCATGTATTCCAAGTTGCAATTCTTTCTCTGATTGAAGACAATTTATTCACCAGCTGTCCGTAATTGGCCAGGTGTGACAAAGAAGTCCACATAATAATGCAGGATATTTACATAATCAGAAATGTCGAAAGACATTTAATGATGATTAATTTAAAAACGAAAACCATTATACATATCACCGAACAATACAATCCTTTTATTTTTATTTTTATTTTATTTTATTTTATTTTTTATTTTTTTTTTTTTTTGTATAGAATGTCACATTAACTCGACTTTTCGCCGCCATGTGTGAGCTGGTTACAGTAGGAAAGTAATGAGTTTAAACTTTTCTAACGATAATGACGTCAAGACTAGTGTTGGGACGATTAGTCGGAACCGGAATTGTAAATCGAAAAAATTGGAACATTCTGTATTATCGATATCGGAATCGATATCAAAATCGGAAAAAAAATTGTGCATTTTTTTCCAACGCCAAAAAACGATTCTTTTAATTGTATATTTTGTTTGTTTTTGTTTAAAAGTTAATCATTCTCCATGGCATATGTAACGTACATGTAACGTTAATCATTTTACATTGCTAATGTAGTTTCCATGTAACGTTACACGTTTACATGCGTGTTAATATGCAGACATTCGCGACCCAACATGTTGTACCCTCCGTCGCAAAGGAGGCGAAGGAAATGAATACGACAGAAATTTAACTCGATATTTCAGGTTTTAAGAAAATACCTTTATTCCTCATTCTCCAACCAAGCGTGACTTCGCTCACGTCTCTAACGTGGTCGTGATCCTCTCAAATGTCATACTCAGTCTACGCACATGTTCTCCTATTTATATCTTTTTCTTTTTCTTTTTTGTGGTGACGTCATTTCGTACGCGGCTCAGCATTTGCATACAGCCGCCATACACGCGCCCGCGTTCTGTTACATACTTTCATATGCTGAAAAAGAATTTACAAGAATTTAAAAAATCACCCATAACAAAAAAGAAAAATATCATAAGTTCACACAAAATCATGAATACATACATCCAAATAAAATGTCTTAGCGTCTAAAATTATTTTTTTCCTTTTACTATTTTATTCTTTTCTCCTTTAGAAATACATTCTTTTATTCACTTTCTTTTTTTATTTGTAAAAGGGATTCTAACACATATTTAAAGAAAGCGTTTTTATTCGTTGAAAGGGGAAAACCCCCGTAAACTGTTTCAATAGTGGGAATATAGTTTCTTTTTCAGAAATTCCCTGAATCAGTGCCGAAATATTTAAGCTTTGTTGTCCAAAATTAATGTTTTAAATGTTAACAATATATTACAGTTAACTTCCGGCAGGGCTAAATTCAAGTGCCGTTGGATAGTCTTTGATTTTTTTCTGTACTGCGTCTGTAAATTCACCAAACTGAAACGGGATATTTTTATTTTAGCAACAAACTCAGTTTATTGCTTATAGACAGTATTCATGGTATATATGTTTTACTGTTCATTGTATACCCAGATTCGTTTGTTACTTTTTTCGTCGTGCGAGTTTTCTTTTTTTTGTATTCTTTTTGATTTTTTTTCGATTCTCTCTCGATTTTTCTACCTATCATATAAGTCATATCAGTAATATTTCTCTCCTTGTACTAAACAGATTTCCACACCGACTGCCCAAATAGTTTTCTTTCGGTTAAAACTTTCTCTACGAAATTCTTTAACTAAACGAGTTAGCATTACCTTTTGCCTAGTCCTACGACTTATTTGTCTCTTGATTGCTCAGTTCCATATAGCAAGATTATTCGAAACAACAATAGTTAATCTAACCTTTTATTTTAGTCTTCTTTTTGTCTCTTAACTGCCCACCCACTTTTGATGAGATTACTCCAGACAATTAAGGTCCGTTTTGTCTCTTCACTGCTTGTGGCAAGATTATACGAAACCATTACAGTTGACATCTGACTCAAGGGGTCATAGGCCTTATCCGTGTCCCGACTTAATCGGATATCAACATATTACACAACAATTATTGCAATTTCCACTTTTTAAAATCAAACTCGCTTTTTCTGATTTTAAGAAAAGATCTTTATTCCTCATTCTCTGACGTCATCCATGTCTCTCACATGATTGTGATCCTCCCGGGCGTCACCCTCGTTTTGTGAACACGTTTTTTTTATATCTTTTTCTTTTCTTCCTTGCCGTGTAGTCACTTTGCACACGGCTTGGTATTTACGCAATGTTGTGACCCTTTCGCTGTGATCATAGCATAATATTTATGTTAACTGTGGCAGGCAGGGCCAAGGATTAAAATATTATTATTATTATTATTATTATTATTATTATTATTATTATTATTGTTGTTGTTGTTGTTGTTGTTGCTGTCGTCGTCGTTGTTGTTGTTGTTGTTGTTGTTGTTGTTGTTGTTGTTGTTGTTGTTGTTGGCGGCGGCGGCGGCGGCGGCGGCGGCGGCGGCGGCGGCTCACAAACAGCTTTCAAACAGGTCTTTAGAGATCTTTCCCCAAAAACAGCCTGTGCTGTTCCCTGGACGCTGAGTGACAACAAGTCTCCACAGGTTTTCAGTACTCTCCACCTCTTTCGATAACATTTGCAAATAAATTTGCATTATCGCAACAGCTGCTTACCATTAATTTCTCGTTGGCAGCAGCTATTGGTCTTTGCTGCAATTTGAGATGCAATAAGCCTCCCCAAGGTCCCAGTTCTCTTCGGACTTATTCGGCTGAGGTCTGGTCAGCTCATCGGTCTTTCCTTCCTTCTTGTCTCTACTTGGCTATTTAGTCTCGCTCTTTTGGGGGTGGCAGTGATGTGACAATGAAGGTAGGGTTAGGTTAGAGAAGTTACAGATATGCGGGTCCAGTATTCTTGGGTCTATGTAGTGTTTCATGTTTTGCCTTTGCAGCAGTTTGTCTGGCCCGCACTTGTTGCTCCTGTGTGTCAGTTTCCACATTCAAGGTTTTTTCTTAATATTTCAGCTATTTCCATTATTGTTTTCGTTGTATTTTTCCAGTCATTCCTTTGATTCCAGTTTCTTCCATTCTTTTTTCAAAGTTTTTGGAGGAATTGTTTCTAGTGCTCCTACTATTATAGGTATTATTTTGATTTTCTGCATCTTCCATATCCCTTTCAGCCTTCTAGCTAGCTCTGTGTATTTGCTCCGTTTCTTCTTTTCTTTGATGTTCACCATGTGGTCAGCTGGGACAGCAAAGTCTAAGATTTGACAGGATTTTTCTTTCTTGTTAATTATTACGACATCCAGTCTTCTTGCTTGGATGGGTTTATCAGTTTGTATGTCCATGTTCCATAGGACTTTGTGATTCTCGTTTTCAAGTATTGTTGCCGGCTTATGCGTGTACAACTTGTCTGTGCGTTCGAGATGCAGTTGTTTGTATAATTCCCAGTTTACTCCCCTTCCCACTTGGTCGTGTCTGTTCTTGCATTCCTTTTGGGCCAGTTTGCTGCATTCACTTATTGTATGGTTTATCGTCTCGTCTCTTTGTCCACGCAGTCTGCATTTGCTGTTTTCTTGTTGTTAGTCTTCTTCTTATTCTTCTTCTTCTTCTTCTTCTTCTTCTTATTCTTCTTCTTATTCTTCTTCGTCTTCTTCTTAGAAAAACAACCGGGAACAAGTGGACCGACAAAACCTGGATGGGAAATAAGACTAGAAACCCTATTACAGAAACATAAAAAAGAAACCTAAATGATCAACAGGAAGAAAGCAATGTGGAAAAAAAGGAATATTGGAAATGTAACTGGCGGGGAGAGGCTACACAAGAAACATGAAGAACTGGACCAAAAATAAAAGCAAAAGAAGCGAGATTGAGACGATATAGATATAAATCTGAACAATGCAAACAAAACAGAACATTTGAAACCAATGAACGCCAATTCTACCAAAATATGAACGGAATAAAAACAAAAACAGAACAACCAAATCCGACAGAAACAAAACTCTACTGGAGTAACATATGGGAAGATATCCAAATGGAATTTGGAATGGAAAATGCGCACTACTAGTTATAAAAAGAGAAAACTGGAAATGACAGAAAGCATGGAACTACCCAACCAAACAGAAATGAGGGCACTAAGGGAACAAGACGACTATAAATACTTGGGAATTCTGGAAGCGGACACCATCAGAGCAACAGAAATGAAAGAGAAAATTGGAAAAGAATACCTCAGGAGAACAAGAAAACTCTTGGAAACTAAATTATATAGCAGAAACCTAATAAAAGGTATAAATACATGGACAGTGTCACTAGTGAGATACTCTGAACAAAAGAAGAACTGAGACAGCTCGATCAGAAAACCAGGAAACTCATGACCGTGCATAATGCGCTACACCCAAAGGACGATATTGACAGACTCTACGTGAAAAGAAAAGACGGCGAGAGAGGACTGATCTGTATAAAAGACTGTGTGAAGGACACAAAAAAAGAACTAGAAAAATACATAATGCAAAACACTGAAAGGATAATTATGGCAGCGAGAGATACGGAGAAAACCAACAAAACAGAAAACAGAGAGACAAATGACAAAACGAGAAAAGAGAAATGGGAAGAGAAACAACTCCACGGAAGATTCATAAGGATGACAAAAGATGAGAATAACGAAAACATCTGGACATGGATGCGAAAAGGACATATAAACCGAGAAACTGAATCCCTAATAACTGCAGCACAAGATAACTTGATAAGAACCAACCATATCAAAGCAAGGATCGATAAAACACAAGAAAACAGCAAATGCAGACTCTGTGGACAAAGACGAAACGATAAACCATATAGTAAGTGAATGTAGCAAACTGGCCCCAAAGGAATACAATATATATATATATATATATATATATATATATATATATATATATGTATGTATGTATGTATGTATGTATATATATATATATATATATATATTATGGAAGTAGAATTTAGTGTCCTAGAAGTACATCAAATGAAACAACATGTGCCTACCAAAAAGTGCTCAATGAGTAAACAGAGCAGGTATATTAAATTTATTTATACAACCATTGATGGCTACATATGTGCATACATGTTTCTGTAATCACTCGGGCTGGGGAGATTACGTTTTCAGGCCAAGAATTTCCCTCTAAATTTCCCGGCACGGGTGATTACAGAAACATGTATGCACATATGTAGCCATCAATGCTTGTATTAATGAATTATATATATATATATATATATATATATATATATATATATATATATATATATATATATATATATATATATATTGTATTTTGTGTACAGAAAGTTGTTAGATGAGACAAGTCATTGGTACCGTCGATTTCAAGCCCGATGATTTGGACCTTTTAAGATATCCATATCAAGCTCTCTTCAGCCAATACTCATCTATTTTAAAATAGCTTGAAACCGGCGGTACCAATGACTTGTCTAATCTAATAACTTTCTGTACATAAAATACAAAATATAAATACGCTCTTATATTTCAGATTTTCCTTTTAATTGAGCACTCTGTTGGATTTCTTTCACCCAAAAAAGTAATCATTGTTTGTTGTTGTTGTTGTTGTTGTTGTTCTTCTTCTTCTTCTTCTTCTTCCATCTTTTTTGCCAATTTTAGGTTTTCGCTCTTGAAGAGGCCACGCAACACCTTGACCAAACGTTGAGTTTACGTTTCCGCTTTTCTATTTGAATCATACCGTCAAATTAAAGAGAGAGAGAGAGAGAGAGAAAGAGAGAGAGAGAGAGAGAGAGAGGTGGGGGAGATTGATTGATTGATTGATTTGGCATTTCACTTATGTTTCTCGATATAATTTTTGATAACGAGGAGTGAGTGGTGGCATGTATATAAACTGATGTCATTGTTATTTTATAATTTTTGATGATCATAATTTGAATTCAATATTTCAAGCGCCTTGTGTTCTTTATTGACTGAAAAAAATGAAAAGAACCGGAAATGAGGTGAACCTAGAAATTGAACGGTCGGCTAAATGTTCTTTAAATATGTTTAGCAGCTGTTATCATTTTTAAGTGTTATTATTTGATTATTTACGTGTTGTATCTTTGGGACAAGATAAGTCTGTAATTAACATATTAAGTCTGTAATTAACATATTAAAAACATATTAAAAAAAACTTTCTGTTTTGGAGATAACGGTTAGTTATTTGTATTATTTAGATTTTTCGTACTACTATTATCATCTTTAGTGTTATTTTCACGACGTTTCAGCCGATGTGACCTTCGTCCTACTTCAGACTATCTCGTTGAACTCGGGAATTATTCTGTCCAACTGCGTGGAACCATTTATTTATTCAACGGGGTGTTAGCGTTCTTTCATTCTGTGCCATAGTTGATAAAGTAGTTGGTAAAATTCAGTTTAACGTCAGACTCTTCGGGAGGTTGAAGGTTTAATCCTCAGTGCGGACAATACTCAAAATACAATTGCGAATTGCTTAGGACTTTTATCTGATCGTGGCTGACAAAACAAGAGCATGCTACCTCCGCGGATTCAAATTCCGTGCAGATTCCAGAGTTCGTCAGGAAGATTCCAGAGTTCGACAAGATATACTTGAAGAAGGTCGGAAGTTACATCGACCGAAACGTTCTGCGAATAACACTCAAGATGAAAACAATAGTCCGAAGAATACAACTGATACGAGAAAAAAAACTTTGAGATTGGCTATTAATTTATTTTTTTTTTACATTAGTACATGAAAGTGTTCAACTACAACGCGTACGCACCTATTTTTTGTTCACCTTTGGTTAGAGTTAGGTAATGTTATCTCAAATAAACTAGTAAATAAAGCCATTGAATTAATATTATTATTTCTTTACAAGTCTGTCTCGGTTCTATATAACGTGCTATTAAATCTTGACTAATGGTTAATGTGTGTTAACGAATTACTTAATTATTAATTTAGTCTACGGGTTTGATAAAGTCGATTATCAACTAGTAATTAAAGCTGATTTTCATTTATTTAATTATTTTTTCACCTCTATTCGTGGCCATATATAAAAGTGTGAAAAAGTAACAGAAATTATTATTTTTTATGATTATTATTTGCTTTGCAAACGACCATTTATCCGAGTTAGGTATCATGTTGGTCACTCTGACCTGTAAGTAAATAAAAGTTATTATGATAATCGAATCATGCTTTATGTTATGTAAGTGATAATCTGCGTGTTTATATTATTTTTTTCAAGAAAACATTTAACGTAAATAGTTTTTATTTCACGTCTTTATGGACTCTGAACACCGTATAAAAGAGCCTACACAAATGAAGCAGCAATCTCGGGGCAATGTTTTTATAACATGTTATTCTGTACATATGTAAATACACACTTGTAAATATACCAGTGTTGTGTTGTTTATTATCGCTTCTTCAAGGTCACAATACTGGCGACGAGGACCTAGGACTTCTTCACAGACACGATATAACTCGGACTTATATTTAATAATAAAAAAAAAACTGGTATTGGATATTGGATTTGTATTGGATAAAATATAACCAGTACTACAAATGGCGATGTGGAATTTTCGAAAAAGACGTATGCAGTGTGTTAAGAATTAATTATAACAGTATCAGCGAGAAATTAAAAGTCATAGTGGATTTTAACAACCAATGATGCTGGGTTAAACGCAGCTAAGAAGAAAACGATAACGAAATATCAAGTTCTTATGTACAATATGAAAAGAAACTGGAATCTTAGGAAGATCTCCATCATTCCAATAATTATAGAGACATCCGGACTTATGGAAAATGAATTTCAACAACTATCTTGCAAGAGAGATACAAACACTCGCAAAGATCTCTCGGTGTAAATGTATGAGATAGAGGATGAATGTCTGGCATACCGCATCCCCATCTAGCACAAAATGATAAGACATTAAAAAAGGGGGTGGAATGAAAAATCTGCATGTCAGAAAATGAAGATTTACAAAATATTTGTTCTTTAAGAGGATTTTAAGTGATTTTTCAACATGAGGATTTTAAGTGATTTTTCAACATGAGGATTTCAAATTTAAATCGTCCGGCCACTAAAAGAAATAATAAGAAAGGTCTGTTGACGTTTCTTACTTTTTGTGTGTGTGTGTGTGTGTGTGTGTGTGTGTGTGTGTGTGTGTGTGTGTGTGTGTGTGTGTGTGTGTGTGTGTGTGTGTGTGTTTTATCGTAAATAAGTTTAAACGGATTTACTTTTTTTTTTCTTGCTCTTCAATGTAGAATCTATCAGCGAATGGGAAAATTTACTATACGTTGAAAACTTTGTATTGAAACCAAAATTATAGTAATAAGTACAATGCTGCTGCTGCTGCTGATGATGATGATGATGATGATGACGACGACGACGACGACGACGACGACGACGACGACGGCGATTACGACGACGAAAATAATTAAGAATAATTTTTTAAAGTGACAACACTTAATTTCTCTCTGTCTTTCTCCTTTTGTTCCTTTCTTTATTTTTCCAATGACTAATCATTGGAGAGACCAATCACAGCTACCTAACCCCTAAAAAAAACAGGATCTAAGAGACATACCCGGAAGAAAAGGAGATAGTGACAAGGGGCCTCTGTCTTCCAATCAAATGACCAGAACCAAAAGAAAGAAAGATATATGGCAAAAACGAAATACGACAGGATGATGACGAACAAACCGTAGTTTGTTGCAATGAATTTGCGTTCAACACATTCAACCAGATTTCATTCTTATTCCTCCTAGCTCGCCGAGCAAAGTGTGGTATCTGTTCTGAAACTACACTTCACCTTTTCTGACTTCGATCGGTGGAGAAGAAATCCTTCTAGATTGAGGCAATTTTTATTTTTGTTCCTATCCAGAGTGCCCCTTTTGGGGGAGCTGGATTTTCTTCACATTAAAAACTGACGTTGTGTCTAACTTTGCCCTCGTGGCGAGGCAAGTAAATAGAAACAATCATGGAATTTAAAAAAAAAATAAAATCAACTAATACCAAAGAAGAAAAGAAATCCCGTATTTCTTTCAACGACATCAACGTTCCAAAGCGCATGAGCACAGTTGACATTTGTCATTTGTATACACAATACGTATACAGAAATACTGAAAAGAAATTATAAGTACTACTTATAAAAGGATAATATAAGCATTTATTTATTTTGTACAAAACCTTACTATTTTGGAGTCAGAAATAAAATATATTCTAATTTTAAAAAGTGCTAAATTTTCAATTGCTAAAACCAACCAATACCATAACTCCTGCATACGAAAATTTCGGTAGCCTAATTTAAGTGATGAAAATGGAAGGATTTTGATAGAATAGAGGATCATTAAACACCAACTGCAATTCCAATGAAACTTAATATTTTTTTGACGCACTACAATCGAGATATTTAAATCATTATAGCTACTAATGCTAGTTTGTACTTCGGTGATCTAACGGGAACCAGTGTGTCAACGTGATTATGCCGTATATATCCTTTTATATATTTCATTATCATTATTCATAATACAGTAGAACCCCCTGATACGGCATTAAAAATTAGTAACAAAATACAGTATATAATATACATCTATATAATCAAATAACATAACTAACACCGTAAAGCAGGGCAGATACCGTAACCAGGGGCCGGAAATACACCGTATCCTGGGATTCTACTGTACTTTTAAATTTATTATTCTTTTCATCATTGTTATTATTTATTGATAAATATTAGTCATTATTATTATTATTATCATCATTTTCTTTATATTTTTAATAAAAACAGAATCCAATATACACAAGAAAGTAAAGATTTAGAGATACACATATATAGATATACATACACACGCATATTTAACTATATATATATATATATATATATATATATATATTATGACAGCCCCTTTAAGAAATTCGTTTCTTATCGTTGAGCACTTTCAGTTGAATTAAAAGTCGGTCAATTTAGCTCTTATGCGTAGATCATCGTATAACGATTTGATCACTGTCTGTCTGACGTAATGAAGATTTAAATTAAAATGTTTAAAAATTCAACGCTATTTCACACGGTTAATGGTAGCCGAATGGATACGGTCTCCGCTAATCGAGCCAGAGATGTCTCGTGTCGCGGGGTTCGAATCGTTCGACTGGTAGTAATCGTGACACCCTGCACTGAAGAATCCCGAAAGGATGAAACACTAGTGTCTGTAGGTATTTAATTATTATAGTAAAAAAAAAAAAAAATAATAATTAAATATATATATATACATATATATATATATATATATATATATATATATATATATATATATATGTACTAGCAAAAGTACCCGTCGTTGACTGGGTTCAAAAACAGTCTACAGAAAATGGACTCTGATTTATGAAAGTATGATAGGTTATGAAAAGGAAGGTTTGTAAATTTGGGTTGAATTTGGGGGTATCAAAACCAAAGCAAAATATGATGAAAGTAAAAACAAAATAGATAAACCCCATAATTTATTATACCATACCTGTTCACACTGAAACACTTATCACAATATTCTGTGGATCTATATTAAAAAACCTTGTTAAACTTTGTGACATATTTCCATTCTATGGCGGTCAGGCGCGAACGAACACCCCATAAATTTATTATACCATATTTCTTCAAAAAGAAATATAATTATCAAAGTATACTTACGCAGATAGATATGAAAAGTCTTTATTAACGTTTGTGCCTATTTCTATTCTATGGAGGCCAGGCGCGAACGCAGACCCCACAATTTAATTATACCTTCCCTATTTAAGTTAAAACATACTTATCAAAGTATTCTTATGTACATCTCAATACATATCAAAAACACTTGTAAATGTTTCGTTTTAATTTTTACATTTTTTATTTCTATACTTTGTGGACCAGGCGCGAACGCACACCCCACAATTTTAATGAACCACCGTTCTGCCAGATCAAACATACCCATTCCTGCGTCCCGATACACCTATCATTATATGTAATCAGTTTTTTTAAAATAATCAACCATATAGGAGCCTATTCGTGACCACACACACACACACACACACACAAACACACATTCAGCTTTATATTATAGAATATATATATATATATATATATATATATATAACTACTTTATTTACTCACATAAAATTAATATACGAAAGTATAAATTCATGCGTAAACTTTAAGTATTTACTTAAAAAGTGCTCAATACGTAGGTAGAGCTAGTTAGTAATTTATAAAATATATATGGCGATTAAGCTACACTAAATATTCCACGTTTCATCCACTCTAGGATTCTTCTAGGATTTATAAATTACTATATATATATATATATATATATATATATATATATATATATATATATATATATATATATATATATATACGGCATAATCGCGTTGACACACCGGTTATCGTCAGATCACCAAAGTAAAGCAATGCGGGGCCTGGGTATACCAGATGGGTAACCATTTTCGAATTTTAGACGCTGAATGTGCTCTCCGCTTATCTCGGCATTTGTTTCCAGTCGTCTTGTACATACACCTCACTTGCCACTAGTATTTAACAATATCGACTCAGGACAGGTGAGGTTAGAGATTGCACACCCCCTGCCACAAAAATTTCACGCGTAGGCACCCCTTTGTGGGCATCCATAGTCTGTTAAGACTGAAGGAGCCTCTGTGTGTGTGTGTGTTTATATATATATATATATATATATATATATATATATATATATATATAATATAATATATAATATAATATAAAGCTAAATGTCTGTGTGTGTATGTGTGTGTGTGTGTCTGGTCATATATATACATACATACATATATATATATATATTATATTAGTCTACAGCGATATATATACTGTTTGTAGAAAAAATAAGAAAAAGAGGTAAATGAACTGAACCAATCCAAATATACAGCAATCAAGCAATCACCTCACGTATCTCAAGATAACACAGAATTTACTAGATGCAGTTGACGGTCATACTTGAGTACATAAGTGAACATGTCTGTATCTGTCTGTCTGTCTTTCTGTCTGCCTGTGTATACTTTCCTACAATTTTCAATTTTCAGTCTACAGACTCGAGATTTGACATAAAGGATATTGAGATTTGGGAGAATCTTTGTAATCCGTTTTGGGCCAGAAATTTGGGTGTTAAGGGGTCAAAGTCCAACTATTTTACTTTTGAAAAATCTACCAAACACATCCACCAATTTTGAAATTTTAGATATAGGTTACTGTCGCATGGATCTAACTTTGTAATTTGTTTTGAACTAAAAAAATTAAATCCTAAGGGGTCAAAACTGGGGTCAAAGTTTAAAAAATTAACCTCTGCGGTCTCTACAAAATTACTCAGCCAAGTTTTGGTTTAAACATTTGAAATTTTACAACAAGTGTATTCAGACACAGGGCAAGCATTTTAACCGGATTTGGGCCGA
>NC_136507.1:61987526-62025026 GCF_053919585.1 Euprymna scolopes
TTTTTCACGTCGGTTTCCATTTAACCAATAGTTGAGACCCTAACAAGTACTACCACTCCGGTTCGGAGTGGACCTGGGAGCAATGGCAATTAAAGGTTGGCCCCACACTCCCTAAAGCCCGTAAGCTATGGCCTTACCCTCGAATATAGTTTAAAGTCATATCCAGGACCTGTCGAGTTCGGTTTTTTACCATTTGATTATAGAGCAGCGTATACCAAATTATATTTCTTTTTCGTCTATTTTTAGTCTATTTTTAGTTGTATTAAAACTATTGGTGTTCTGTTGTTTTTAATTGATTTCGATATGATGATATCGACTATTTATTTTTTATTTTTTATTTCATTTTATTTTTATTTATTTATTTATTTATTTTGCTTAATTTCTTAAATATATTTTAATCGCAAGAATTTTTGCTAAGTCTACTCTCGACAGAACAGGAATCTGCTTTCTGATCGATGGGAGATGTAAAAGAATCTGATTGGCTGGTAAACAAACAAATGCCACGTGAACATAGAAAAACATGTAGAAACATCTACTTCATGCAAGTGTCCGAGAATAAAAGACAGAAAGCTCTGCGTAGCTTCATTGCCATATATACTTCCAAAATTTACTATATATATGTATATATATATATATATATATGGTAAGTTTTGATAATATATATCGCAATTATATATATATATATATATATATATATATATATATATATATATATATATATATATATATATATATAGTAATTTATGAAATATATATGACGATTAAGCTACACTGAATATTCGGCGTTTCATCCACTCTCGGATTCGTCAGGCTAATGCGCATAAGCCTGACGAATCCGAGAGTGGAGGAAACGCCGAATATTCAGTGTAGCTTAATCGTCATATATATTTTATAAATTACTAACTAGCTCTACCTACGTATTGAGCACATTTGAAGTAAATACTTAAAGTTTACGCATAAATCTATACTTTCGTATATTAATTTTATGTGAGTAAATGAAGTAGTTATATATATATATATATATATATATATATATATATATATATATATATATATATATGGTAAGTTTTGACGATATATATGGCAGTTATATATATATATATATATATATATATATATATATATATTATTTAAATATTATTTATCAATTATTAATTAATAATTACTACGTGCATAAAAGTAAGTCATCTATATACATGAATGTTTCAGAGTTTACTCCTCATCTGAATCATGCATGCATATAGATGACTTACTTTTATGCACATAGTAATTATTAATTAATAATTAATAAATAATATTTAAATAAAATAAAAAAAAGCAATACGTACTAAAATGTGGGTGAAAAAAATGTAAACAAAGGGCAAATAACTCCTTTCTTATAATAAAAAAACGTTCAGGGAGCGAAAAAAGAAAGAAATTAGTACGGAATCGCTAATAAAAAATAAATAAAATTCAACAATCTTATATATATATATATATATATATATATATATATATATATATATATATATATATATATATATATATATATAATTTAAAGGAGATTAGAACAATAGTCTAAAGAGCAGAGTGTATTTTAATGTAATAGTGAAATTACTAGTTTAATTAAAATACAGGAAAGAAAAAGTGCTCGTTGTAATTTAGATATATAATAAATTATCAATCACATTACTAAATATATATATATATATATATATATATATATATATATATATATATATATATATATATATATATATATATATATATATATATGCTGCAGAAGTAAAATTTGGCTCAAACGTCTGTTAACAATAGCAATCAAATCCAGTCGGCATGACTGACGATATACAAATGTCGTAGTTTTCACTCGCTAGGGGGCAAAATTCATCAAATTACCGGACGTGATGCCAACTGCATGACTAGTGAAATCGACTTATTGTTGTTGTTGTTGTTGTTGTTGTTGTTGTTGTTGTTGTTTTGGGTGGTGGGGTTTGTTATTGTGTTCAGTTTGTATTCAAAAACATACAGGAATCCGTCTGAAAACATTATCGTTCATCGCCAACCTCCGCTTTCGTTTTTTTTTCTTGTTTTTGCTTGTTTTGTTTTTTTTTTTCAGTTTGGTCTTTCTTATCTTCAACTTTATCTTCCCCCTTTCTCTGAGGGCGAAAAGAAACTTCTCGCGGAATTTTTAATTTTGATTTCAAAGGATATATTTTCAAATAAGTGTTCGTTATAATACCTTTACTTTATATATTATTTTAAAGAGAGTTTTCCGCTCTATCTAATCGTTTTGATTACAATCGTTTTAAAACAATTGTGTCCTCTTTTCAGAATGTTGAATATTAGATGGTAAAAGCAAATACGCACAGTTTTCTTATTTCAATTCAAGCTAGGCCGAAAAGCTGTTGAAACAGCTTGCGATATAAACGAAGTGTTTGTCCGAGGAACCACTACTGAACGCATAGCATAATGGTTGCTTAAGAAATTTCGTGCCGGCGACGAGAGTCTTGAAGATGATGAGAATAATGGTCAGCCATCGGATGTTTAGAAAGATCAATTAAGAGCTTTCAATAACAACACCCAGCATTAATCAACAGAAAAGGCGCAATTCTCCTCAACAGCAATGCCCAACCGATCCTGCAAAAGATGAACGATTTGAAACTGCCTCATCCGCCATAGTCTCAAGACATCTCACCTACTGACTACCAGGTTTCCAAGATTTAGATAATTTTCTGCGTGAGAAATACTTTAAAAACATAAGCGATATCAAAAACGGCATCAGCGACTTCATCTCCACCAGAACGCAAGATTTTTACGTTCCTGGCATAAATACACTTTTTTTTTCTTGTGCAAGAGTGTTTTCATTCTGCTGGTGCTTATCAATAAATTTTTGTTTGAGCCGAGATATGCTCATCTGAATTTAACAGTTAAAACCGCAAGACTTTTCTTGTCAATCTGATATTATTTTAATTTCTATTTTCTCTTCTTACTTTCAATTACCTCCTATCTTCGTCTCTTTCCTCCATTTTCGCCATTACTCTTTCTCTTCTTTCTTTAGTCTTAGTTATTCTCATCTTTTCTCTCAATTTTCCTTTCTTCGTTTTATTATGACAATTGCGGGCTTTCTTTTTGGCGCCACTATATATAAAGTCAAATATGAACAGGTAAAATTATAAAGAAATAAAAGGCGAATCAAATAAGGTACAGGTTGTTTAAGCAGTTGCATTCAATTTAGCTTAAATTTGCGGTTCTTGAAAAAATGACAAGTGCGGACTTTCTTTTTGGCGCCACTATATATATATATATATATATATATATATATATATATATATATATATATATATACACGTATTTATCTATAATATAAAGCTGAACGTGTGTGTGTGTGTGTGTGTGTGTGTGTGTGTGTGTGTGTGTGTGTGTGTGTGTGTGTGTGGCCACGAATAGGCTCCTATATGGTTGACTATTTTAAAAAATGATTACATATAATAATAGAAGATGTATCGAGGATCAGGAATGGGTATGTTTGATCAGGTAGAACGGTGGTTCATACAAATTGTGGGGTCTGCGTTCGCGCCTGGTCCACAAAGTATTGAAATAAAAATTTAAAAAAAACGTTTACAAGGGTTTTTGATATAGATGTACATAAGAATACTTTGATAAGTATGTTTCAACTTAAATAGATATAATAATATTGTGGGGTCTGCGTTCGCGCCTGTATTCCATGGAAATATGGCACAAACATTAACAAAGACTTTTCATATCTATTTGCGTAAGTATACTTTGACAATTAAGCTCCAGTTTGAAGAAATATGGTATAATAAAATTATTGGGTGTTCGTTCGCGCCTGACCTCCATAGAATGTAAATATGTCACAAAGTTTAACAAGGTTTTTTTAAAGGGGTGAGGGTCCACAATAACACCTTAACTTTAATCTTAATTCACGTTAGCTTTTATTTATTTTTTGAGTTGAATCATATTGTGTCGAATAAATTCACCCCATAAATTCACGTTCTTATTAAAGTGAAAGCCAAAAAAAAAGTCGGAACTTTAGACAATTCTCGGCAAAAATTTTGCATAACTCTGTTTTTTCCTTCTCCGCTTGCACGTTGCACTCTTTCGAAAATAGATAAATAATAAAAAATAAGAGCGTTACTTGTTATCGTGTAAAAAGAAGGAAAAACTCCTGCTCACGTGATTACATGTCTTTTTAAAAACATTTGCATAACCTTTTTATTTTTATTTATATATCTTTTTTTGTCAGTGTACTAGAAGGAATTCAATTGATTAAAACCTTTTCTGCGTGTTCTTTACATTACAATAATACAACCCTGAATCCGACGGTGCAATACTACACCGTTCAATACTGTAAAACTGAAACGAAGCTGTTCTGCCTGAAAAGGGCGTCATTTTCTTCTTATTCATATTTCTATCGATTCTATGCTTTAAAAAACTAAAGTAATTACATGTTTACTTTTTTAATATCCCATTTTGCTGTTTCGGATTATTTTACTAAAGTAAGTAAAGCTTCATTATTTTTCAAAACTGTTTTTGTGTCTTTGTTTTTCGATATTTCGTCGATATTATTTAGTAAGAGCGTTTAGCTTAAAAGCCAACAAACGACTACCCGAAAAAAATAAATATACTAGAAATAAATGTTACCATAGTCTTTGAAATAGTTTTTAATTCCCCTTACTAGAAATAATTTCAGCGAACCGAAATTAAAACGAAATTTGAAGCGATAACTACTTAAATGAATTTTTATATAAACTACACATGCCATAATCGAATATTCCTCAAGCACAAAATAACGGAAAACATTAAAATATGTTTATAAATATTCTTTACGTTGACGGAACTCTCTTAAAGTGTTAACACAGAATGCTCAGGTGCCCCTCCTTCAAATTGAAAACGGGGCTCTCCATTTGAAAGTCGCTGCCATTTTGATTTTTTTTTAAACCGGTTCGTGAATTAAAAAAAAAAAATTTGTTTACAAACTACTTAAAAATACAAACCAATGAACTTTTCTACCATAAAAGAAACTTTTATTGGCTATGGTAACATTTATTTCTTGTGTATTTATATTATTATATATATATAACATTTTCTCTTTGTAAAGAAACATCATTTTGTTGGTCGCTCGTGGCTTCGAATGGAAACAAAGTTGATATAAAAAAAAATTTTTTTCGCGAAAATTATCTTTACTTTCATCATATTTTTCTTAGGGTAAAATGTTTGAGTATCCAAACCTATCTCTTTACAACCCCTCCTTTTCATAACCTATCATACTTTCATCAATCACAGTTCATTTTCTGTAGGCTGTTTTTGAACCCAGTCAACGGTGGGTACTTCTGCTAGTATATATAGATTTTCGTTCACCATGTGTACAATGGGGAAAGGCAGTTTGCTTGAAGCATTGCTGGTAAATAAATGTGAGGGAGTATAAAAAGATTATAGCAATGCAGGGAACTGGCTGTTAAAGTGATGTTACGCATGAACACAAATGGGCAAACATGAAAATGTAATTTGTTTTTTTTTCTTGTTGTTTTTTTCATATCTTTGCATTAATTTGTGCCCCCAGGACGTAAATACCCCTGACAAACCCGACAAGCAGCTAAATCCCACCCCTTCACAGTAGAGATCCCTAGATGCAAGAAAGCCTTCTACTCCAGTAGTTTCTTCCCCGGAACAGCTAGACTACTCCAGTAGTCTCTTCCCCAGAACAGCTAGACGGGAAGCAGGAACGCTTACGGGTTCCTGCTTCCCGTCTGCACTGACATGCAGAAGTTCAAGTGCAACGTGAACCGACATCTTTCTGCCTAACTCCCTATATAGTACCCCTGATGCTTATGTCCCTGATAGTAGCCCCCTACAACAAAGTGGCAATGTGCCTTGTTTGGGGTGAAAATGTACGAATAAAAAATATTAAAAAAATTAATTTTCCTAAATCAATCACAAATACAGATTAGTAAAATTGACTTACTATTGGTTTGTAGAAATCTTTCATATTATACGGGCCTGTTTAGTAGTTGATCGTCACCAAACAAATGTTCCACTTCTTTGGGTTGTTCGATGTTCCTTTTTTAACCCTAATCCGCGAATCGTCTAAATATCTACATTACTGTCCCATCGTACTATTTTGCACTTGGTTATTGGCAAGCGTCCGCTTTCCACAAGTTTCCAGTAATAGTGACTTTTTTGAATCGGTGATTTTTTTTTTTTTTAAATGTACTCGGAAGTTCTGAGAAAGAAACTCAACCCTGACTGACTGACATGTGGACATGGTGCTTGAATGCATCTCAACATATCCAATCTCATGCATGCAAGTACAACGTTCAGTAGCGTTTCATATGGCGTCAAGATAAATCCGGATGTTGCCTTTGAAAATGGTTAAATCTACTTTTAACCCAGATAACAAGTGTATAATCACGTTTAATCTGACATTTCTGTGACTAGTGAAATGACAGGTCTGCTTTTACTGCTGCTATTTCGGCAAGGAAGTCGTCTGCCATTCCTTTTGCTGCAAATATCCGCTAAATTAACAATAATGAGCAGGACTCATGGAAATTCCACGAAATGAGAAATGTATTTAATCAACAACCATTTTTATGGATAACGCAAAAAATTAGTTTCTGTTTGGACAGAAAAATCATTGAATCATTTACCAACCTAGTTCACCATCTCGAAAATGCTAAATTATTTTCTAACCAACAGTATAGATAGATTTAGGCAATCCCGTTCCCTTGTTAATATCATAACGATCATCTCTAACCGCATATATACAATACACTGGATAAAACAGATTGATCTAAAGCGTTAACGCTTGATATATCCAAAGCCTTTCATAAGGTATGTCATGAGAATACTTTTGTGTAAGTTAATTCCTACGATATTACTGGACGAATATTTGATATAATCAAATCCGTCTTGGCTACAAGAAAGATCAAGATCGCCTTCAACGATCATATAACCAAACAAGGTCACATTGATGCTGTCGTGTCTCAAGGATCGATGCTTGAACCTTTAATATTCCTAATTTTAATAACGACCTCCCTGGTTCAATTGAGTCCGAGATGGGTATATTTGCTGATGACATCACGCTCTATTCTTTACATGCGGAGGAAATTTGATACACACATGTGTAAGACAATGGCTGAATACTTAGAAAATGACCTCCACTGTATTAGAATGAGATATAAAAATGGCGTTATATTTAATGCTAATAAGATAAATTTCCTTTGCTTTAACAATGATAAGAAACCTCTACAACCATCAATTGTCATGGCTGATATTACCTTTCCCGAGAGTCACATGTTTGAATTAAGCACATTAAAAACCGACCTTTTGTCTATCTCTGCCCTCGGTGGGGGGGGGGGATTAAATAGGAATATGAATTGGAATATATACATAGAAAGTAGTGCCAAGTCTGTTTGCAAAGAAGGCGGCTTACTTTAAAAAGCTAAAATTCGTCTATGAATAGAGTATTGTTGCTTAATCTGGGAGTAAATGTCATAACGTATTATGAAATTTGAAATGTGATTCAGTAAGGTATGCTGCATATTAAGAGACTTTTATGGTTTAGTCTCGTGTAGCTGTAACGTTAAGAGTGATTTTTATTTAAGTGTTTGGTGTACACAGTTCAAATTCTATTTTCATTCGCTTTGACATTTTCTTAGTAATCCTGTTAAATCATCTTAATATCTTTGATCGGGGGTAAAACTAAAGGGACTCAAGTTTACTTCAACACATTTTTTTACAGATTAAGAAATGTAAAACTAGCATGTACTCGTTCCCCAAAAATGCAGTTATCTAAATATTTGTGAATGCTGCCAAATACAACTTAAATTATGAAATTGTTAAAAAAAATAAATACACTGAAGAAATGAGGATGTGAAATTCAAACAAGTGAAGCATGCATGGTCCCCCGTGAGTGCATAGTGAACGAGGCAAAAAAAATGACTAAGTTCAGCATCCCCCTCCATTAAGCCCCAAAAGTCCCCTGATGAAAATGAACAAACGGTGCAGTTTTAGGCCTTAACATATGTAAATTTGAGTTCTGCACCATGCAAAAAAAGAAATGACCAAGTCCATCATTAGCCCCCTCATTTAGCCCCAAAAGTCCCCAAGGGCTTAACATATTTAAATTTGAGTTCACCACCATGCAAAACTGCTAAATAGACATACACAGAAAACTTTGGACAAATATGGTAAAATAGTCCCAAAAATGGAGTGCTTTTATTAGCCATAAAAGAGCCCCTGGGGCACACCCAAGAATTATCGCAAAGTATAGACAAACAAAATTATATAGAAATCAATTAGTTAGAATTTTTCAGAAAGTTTTATAAAATTCCAAGGCATCAATATTTTACCAAGCACAAAAGTGTCAATTTTAGCCATTTTAACCCGAAAGGCACCCCTGGGGGAGGGGACAACCTGAGTTTTCCCGGAAAATACTTTCTGTTACTTTTTTACTCATATCATGTTTAATGTTTGTGCAAAATTTAAAAAAATTCCAAGTCGTAGTTATTGAGAAAAGTACAGACAGACAAACAGAAAAATGGACGAACAGACAAGGGTGAATTTACAGGTCCACCCTCCTTTTGTTGGGGGGGGGGTCAATAAATTGTAATAAAACGCATGAATGCAAAACCTTGCATAAAATAAGACGAAAATACTTAAATAAAAGAAACGCAAGAGACATCTGTAAAAAAGAGTAATACTAATGAGGTACGCGAATTCCTCACAGAAACAAAATCAAAAATAAAGTAGCGCAAAAAATCACCTACAACTATAAAATAGATTTTCCATAAAGAAGTCTAATTATCACACACTTATAATGTTACTATATAAATATATATGTACACATAAAAAGAACTAAGCATATCAGCGTTTAACATGACACAACACCAATAAACTATTCTTCAACGAATTACTTCCGGCATTCTCATAACTGAATGAATGAATACCTCCGTTCAGTCTCGAAAGACAAAGGATATCCCTTATAGGAGCAGTTGCGCGTGCAATTGTGTGGCAAGGGTTGCGCAATCTCCAACCACACCTCTCCTGAATCGGCACTGCGCGAGTCCAGTGACAAGAAGTCCAGGGCGACTCGAAACAATGCCGAGATATGCGGAAAGCACGTACAGCACCTAGAGGTTCTAAATGGTCACTCATTTGGTGCTGGCCAGGCTCATAGTGGCTTAACTTCGGTGTGTCAAACGTGATTATTCCGTGTCTATCACTTCCCTTATTTTGTTATTTAGTCCTCATATTCTATGAGCGATTTTTCTGACAAAATGGAAGAATTGCCGTTGTCTAGGTTGGAATTCACTTATCTGATATTTTATCGTTAGCTTTTTACTTTGAATTAATCTATCAAGTAATAGTCAAGTGGCTTCACGTCTTATCTAGAGCTATTTCCATAAAAAAAATCGGTTTGAACGTATAAAATCGTTGCAAACGGGTTCTTTCTATGGTGCCTTAAACTTTCTATATTTTCTGCCATTGTTATGTATAGAGCATTCCATTATTCACTCTTATTTTCCATAATATTTTGTTTGGTTAGTCCGGTCAATAACGGTCACTTCCAATAATTCTTTGAAAGAATTATATTTTCCTACAAGTTTGGCTAAAGAATTATATTTTCCTACAAGTTTGGCTAAAGAATTATATTTTTCCTACAAGTTTGGCTACATGGAAAATATGAACAATTTCGAAAATAGTTTCGAAATTGTTCATATTTTCGATCCAGCCAAACTTTCAACCCCATTTATATTCAAAATAGTAATTTAAACATTAACTCAAGCGTTTAACCCTATGGTATCCCAGAGCAAATATAAAAGTTGTCTTTTAATCGATTCAAATATGTTCGTTAGTCATATTTCAATGGGAAAGTCGTACTTCTACTGAAAGTTTCAACTCTATCAACTTAGTATGTCAAAACGTGTCGTCTTTTTCTTCTAATCATAAATATAGTTTTACACTTTTTTAACACATTTAGTCACTTTGTTTACATTTTGGTCTTAGAATACAACGAATGTCTTTTCTAAACTATATGTATAGAATTAACTTTAGTAAGTGTTGTGTTAACATAGCCAATCCATTTTAAATTCCATTTGAGTGTAGATGCTAATAATTTTAGCTTTCTTCAGATTGAATGTGTTTGCAACATCGTGCCGCAATTAGACATTTAATATCTGGCACTGATGATGCATCTTGTAGGTATTTAGTCTGTGAGTGGCTAAGTTGAATTCCATCCAGGAAAAAAGCTGTTGTATTGGCTCGGCATGTGATACTATTGACGTTAATTCCCGCCCTTCAAGTGTTAGAAAGTAAAAATAGAAAGAAAACATAAGAAAAGAAGAGGGGAATAAGTTTATCAGCAGAACAAAGGCATAGAAAGTTGTTCACCAACGCACAGAAAAGAAAGCTGGAATAGGAGTGTTGGTTAAGGTGAATGGAGACAAAAGATCGATCAATATATTTTAGAGTTAGTTTTAGGTGTGGCAGTGAGTTTTGCGACGATTTGCGACTATTATAGATAGTTGGGGATAGTCTTGGATTTGCGACAGTTGACGATAGTTAGAGTTGAGTTGGACACCGTCGAAGGCTTGTTATGGCTCGTAGATGGGGAAATAAATTGAACAACTGACTGATGAACACATCCCTGGCAGTAGATGTAAATATGGAACTTATTTTCTTTTTCTAACTCCTTATTTACTGTTTCTAACTCCTTATTTTCTGTTTCTAACTCCTTTGTTTCTGTTTCTAACTCCTTATTTTCTGTTTCTAACTCCTTATTTACTGTTTCTAACTCCTTATGTACTGTTTCTAACTCATTATTTTCTGTTTCTAACTCCTTTGTTTCTGTTTCTAACTCCTTTGTTTCTGTTTCTAACTCCTTATTTACTGTTTCTAACTCCTTATTTATTGTTTCTAACTCCTTATTTACTGTTTCTAACTCCTATGTTTCTGTTTCTAACTCCTTTGTTTCTGTTTCTAACTCCTTATTTACTGTTTCTAACCCCTTATGTACTGTTTCTAACTCATTATTTTCTGTTTCTAACTCTTTTGTTTCTGTTTCTAACTCCTTTGTTTCTGTTTCTAACTCCTTATTTACTGTTTCTAACTCATTATTCACTGTTTCTAACTCCTTATTTACTGTTTCTAACTCCTTATGTACTGTTTCTAACTCATTATTTTCTGTTTCTAACTCTTTTGTTTCTGTTTCTAACTCCTTTGTTTCTGTTTCTAACTCATTATTTACTGTTTCTAACTCATTATTTACTGTTTCTAACTCCTTATTTACTGTTTCTAACTCCTTATGTACTGTTTCTAACTCATTATTTTCTGTTTCTAACTCTTTTGTTTCTGTTTCTAACTCCTTATTTACTGTTTCTAACTCCTTATTTACTGTTTCTAACTCCTTATTTACTGTTTTTAACTCCTTATTTACTGTTTCTAACTCTTTATTTACTGTTTCTAACTCCTTATTTACTGTTTCTAACTCCTTATGTACTGTTTCTAACTCATTATTTTCTGTTTCTAACTCCTTTGTTTCTGTTTCTAACTCCTTTGTTTCTGTTTCTAACTCATTATTTACTGTTTCTAACTCCTTATGTACTGTTTCTAACTAGTTTTTAAGGGGTCAAAAAGGGGTCCAAATTGAAAAAGAATCGTTATACATTTTGTACATTCATCTTAGTTTATTTTTAATCAGCTCATATACGTGTCACGTCGGTACAGTGGTAACGTCACCAGCTTGGTATGCTACAGTTTTGCTTTCTGTTTCGGTTCTAGCTGATGGCGCCAAATTCTTTCTTTTTTTTTAACTTTTGAAATCACGAATAATATATACGAAATCTGGACAAATTAAAATATCATATTTAAGCGTATTTACGACCGAGCAAAGCTGGGCGCCCCCACCCTCTACTAGTATTTAATATAATCAGATCCTTTTTTAGAATAAAGAAAGGTTCAGGCATTCCCCGAAGAACGTACATCTGAACAAAACAACATCAATGCAAAGTGCTTTAATGGACTTTTATTATTCCTGATGTTTTATAATCGATAACTCTGATGCAATTGAGTCCGAAATGGGTATATTTGCTGACGACACCATGTTTATGTTTGACATACGGGGGAGACAAACGCAAGGAAATGGTAGATCGTCAGAAAATGACCTTCAGAATTAGAATTGGAACATAAATGCTGCGCATAAACAGGCCAAAGGAACCCAACAAGCAGCAAAATCCCAATTCTTTTCTCGAGGAATCCTCGAGATGCTGGAGGGCTTTCTACTCAAATATCTTCTTTCCTCGAATTTCTAGCCTTTGAACCTCTTTCCATGCTTTTTTTTGTTTCCTTGCATGTACCAAAATGCAAAGATTTAAATGTAATATAAACAAATATCTTGCTTTACAACTCCCTGTTTAGGATGCCCCTGATTCATAAAGACTTCCTATGTTCCAGTGGCAAAGTGCTTTGTTTAGGATGTTGAAAGTAACGTGTGAGTGTGATGATAAAAGAATAAAATGATAATAAAAGGAAAAATAGAAAAGGATGATCCTATTATTCAACGTTTTGCCCAATTGCTTTGTGGGCAGCAAAATAGCTAAAATGGTGGATAAAAAAGCCATTGGGTGGAGCTGAGTAAGTGGGCCTTCTTTTCTGTTCTTAATTCATATTTTTGTCTGTTTGTTTGTTTGTTTGTTTGTTTGGTCCCCCCGACAAAAGGAGAATGGACCTGTAAATTCACCCTTATCCGTTCGTCTGTCCGCACTTTTTTTAATGACTACGCTTGGAATTTTTGGAAATTTGGACAAACATTAAACATGATATGAGTAAAAAGTAACAGAACGGATTTTCCGCGAAAACTCAGGTTGATCCACCCCTAGGGGTGGTTTTCGGATTAAAATGGCTAAAATTGACACTATTGTGCTTGGTAAAAAAAAAAATTGATGCTTTGGATTTTTATAAAACTTTCTGAAAAGTTGTAACTAACTGATTTCTATATAATTTTGTTTGTCCATACTTTGCGATAACTCTTGGGTGTGCCCCAGGGGCTCTTTTAGAGCTAATAAAAACACTCTATTTTGGGACTATTTTACCATATTTGTCCAAAGTTTTCTGTGTATGTCAATTTAGCAGTTGTGCATGGTGCTGGACTCAAATTTAAATATGTTAAGGTCTTGGGGACTTTTAGAGCTAAATGGGAGGGGGCAAATGATGGACTTGGTCATTTCTTTTTTTTTGCATAGTGCAGAACTCAAATTTACATATGTTAAGGTCTAAAACTGCACCTTTTGTTCATTTTCACGAGGATATGACGTCCCCTGGGGACTTTTGAGGCTAAATAGAGGGGGGCACAATCTGAACTTTCATGCCGCGTTCACTGTGCACTCACGGGGGACTATGCATGATTCACTTGCTCTTTTATTTCATTTAGTTTTAAAAGATCAAGGAAGCTAACTCCTAGAGCTAACACTTGATCCCATTACAATTTAAATTTATATCCGAGGGCTCTTTCAATAATAGATGCTGTTCCCTTTATGGCTGCTATTTGTATTTTGTTACAGCTTGATCTTCCAGGGATTGCTTCTATGTATTTCTGAAGATTCTTTTTTATTAGGCCAGTTGCTCCTATCGCAATCGGTATAATGTTTACTTCTTTCAGATACCATGTCGTTTTTAGATAATTTTTTATGTCCTGATATTTTGTTATCTTTTCCCGTTCAGCTCTATTGAAGCCAAAATCATTTGGGGCTGTGACATTAATAATGAGCGCAGTTCTTTCGGACTTTTTTTTATTTTCTTTCTTTTAATATTGTAACGCTGGGTATAGGGAAAAACAAACCAGCTGCCAACTTTCCCCTGTTTTTTATTGAAACCGACCGAGAGCTCTTTTTAGTATCCTCTCTGTTCCCTTAAGTGCAACTGTCTGGATTTCTTTGGCACTTGGTTCACCAGGAATATTAGTTACGTAGAACTTCAGGTTTCTCTTTTCAAGCCCTGTAGCACCTATAATAACTGATATGATTGATATCTCCCTAAGATTCCAGTTTCTTTTCATATCATATATGAGACCTTGATATTTGATCTGTTTCTCCCTTTCAACTATATTTAGACTTCCATCATTAGGAACACTTACTTTAACCAAGGTTGCAACTCTCTCTCTCTCTCTCTCTGACTTATTCGATATAACTATATCAGGTTTCACAGCAGCATTTTCCAGTTACGTGGGTGTAAGGATTCCATTTTCAATTTTTTTTTCATTTTATTTCTTTGGAGATTGTAATGCTGGATATGGGGCAACCAAATCAGCTGCTCACGTTGCCCTGCTTTTTATTTTAATATTAGTTAGGTAGAACTTCAGGTTCTTCTTCACACGCCCTGTGGCACCTATGATAACTGGTATGATTGATATCCCTCTAAGATTCCAGTTTCTTTTCATATCATACATGAGACCTTGATATTTGGTATGTTTCTCCCTTTCAGCTCTGTTCAGACCTCCATCATTTGGGACACTCATTTCAACCAAGGTTTATGTATATTTTTAATTTAATTAAGACGTTTAATAAGTTACCTTAAATACTATTTTATTAATGTGTGTGTCTTCTTAATATATTATCTTTCTAGGATATATTTTTAAAAATGTGTACGGTTAATTTTTATAAGATTTCAGTGTTGAAGGTTATGATTAACTGATCGCGATTGACTGCATTGGTTTGTTGTGTCCAATGATATCGCATTAAATTACGCTCGAGATGGGTGAAAATAGTATATATCCACGAATTACACTAGGCACCCAGAAATAATTTCACCGAGTTGAGATAACAATTGGGAAATTGAAAGAAAAAATAAAATTTCGTCGTCTTTAATAGGATATGAAGGATAACGATTGTCTAAATAGACATGGGTTCTTGTATTTGCGATTTCTTCGGAAACTGAATAGTCATTTTCATACATTTTTCTAAGTATGTATTAAACTAGACGTTTTGCTCATTAAAAACGTGCAAAAGTTATAGCCCGTTGACTTAGAACTCTCTTGACCAACACTTTTATTATTGTGAACCCAAAATATCCATGTGAGACACTAATCCTCTTGATGCTGCAAATTGACCATCTTGATTTCCACTGTGCTGATGAGGATACTGCATTAAAAAACTTGTCTCTGAAGCGATCGTACACTATATTTGTTCGTTATTGTCTTGATTTTTTGAACATATGTAAATAATATGTAAATGTACTAAAATGTCTTTATTTTCATAAACATGTCTTATATATATTTTTATATATTTTTTATTTATGCTCACCAGTGATGCACTTTTTTTACTAATGTTTAACCTCTGATGAAAAGTGCACGTCTTTGAAAATCTATGTATTAACGAATTTTTCTTCGTTATTATTGCTTATTTGAATTTGATGAATCCATAAATATTGTAATTTATTAAATTTTATTTTAATCATTTATATTTCCTATTTCTTTCATTTCTCTATCTAGTATATTGAGCTTTCGATTATTTGAATGTTGAATTTTAAGATAATAGTCATCTTTGTATTTCTATATGTATACAGTGTATCATAAAAGTGAATGCACTCCTCACATTTTTGCAGATACTTAATTATATCTCTTCGTGTGACAACACTGACAAAATGACACTTTTACACAATTAAAAGTAGGCCGTGTGCAGCTTATATAAAAGAGTTAATTTAGCATTTAATGATTTTTTACATAGGCATCACCACTTATCAAGGCCGAGAGGCCACTCGAGTATAAGGGTTAAAGAGTGTACAGTAGAAATTAGACAATATAGTAACCGTTAGTAATGGAGATTCGGTAAATTTGTTAACTTATATGGAACGGCTCATCAAAAACTTGTTTACGTTAGACTTGATGACAACCATATTGTAGTCAGCTGAAAATTCCATAGGCGTGCAGTTCTAAGAAAGAAGCTTTGCTCATGGAATCTACGCTTAGGTTTATGCACAGATAAAGATTGGGGGAAACTAGTGATAGTGTTTTCTGCTAGACGGGTATTTCTTGTGAAAGTTTGGCAGGGAAGGGGACCATAGAATGGAGCTCAGCCAAGTACCTGCCATGAAAATAACGATAAAGCAGAGACAAGCTCGGAACATCTCTTCTGTGAGAAAGGGGTTACAGGGAAGAGAAAAGGACATCCCCCACAAGGCTACGACGTCTATTTTGAACTCTATCAAGGCAGGATAAGTCCTTTCTAGCAGCTCCTGCCCAGATGTGGAAACAGTACTCCATCCTTGGATGTACCTGGCTCTTATATATAGAGAGAATTGCATCAGCAGTAAGATATCTACTAGATCGATAGAAGGATCCCACCATTTTTCCAGCGGCCTTGGTAACGGATTTAATGGATGTGTTCCATTTAAGACCAGGTGTAAAGGTCAAGCCCAGAAGCTTGTCAAAACATGAGGCCTCCCCAAGACAAGAGCCATTCATTTCAATTGATGCCAGATGGGGATCAGAGCGTTGGTGATGTAAAGATAGAAGCTTGGTTTTAGATGCATTAAAAGTAACAAGCCACCTCTTTCCCCCTTGTACCACTTGCTCAAGATCAGAGGAGAGAGAATCAGAGAGATCTTGGTCGGTTACGGTCTTAGATGTGCTACCATAGATAGTAGTGTCATCAGCATAGATGTCTACGAATGATGTAAGGATGTGATTTGGAAGATCATTGATATAGGTAGATAGAGAGTTGGACCCAGCATGGACACCTAAGGGACTCCAGCATTAATACTAAGAGCTTCTGATTTCTGCCCATCAACCACTACTCTTATGAACCTATCAGAGAGAAATGATTTAATAATTGAGAAGACATTTCCAGCTATACCGCAGCTGGAGATCTTGTGAAGTAAACCTTTATGCCATACTCTATCAAAGGCCTTTGATATGTCAAGAGCAATTGCCCTAGAAAGGTAATCTCCATGGAGAGATTCGCTTATCCTATCAGATATAACTGTAAGCACATCTGCTGTAGATCTAGTAGAACGGAAACCATACTGCGTGTCACTAAGAAGGTTATTTTTGCTAAGATGGTTGATTACTTCTCTATTTAACATAGATTCCAGCAACTTACTCATGACGCACAGGAGACTTATTGGCCTGTACTGTGAGGGAGATGAGCGATCACCTGAATTCTTAAATACGGGGCATACTGATGAGATTTTCCAGAGTGACGGGAAGCAATTCTCCTTAAGACAACGTTTAAACAGTTTTGTAAGGATGAGCGCAAGTTCTGGTTGAAGTCTTTTGAGTACTATAATTGGAATACCATCAGGGCCAGTTGCTTTACTGGAATGAAGGTTTTTGATTAACTTGGCAACATCATGTACAGATATCTGTATATCACATAGCCTGTTTTCTGGTACAGGAGGAAATATTGGAGGTTGGCGGGCTTGATCGCAAAGGTTAGAATTAGCTGCAAAGTTCATGACAAAGATTTTGACTTCATCTGATGCTGACGAGATTACCTCAGGTCCATTTATGAGTTGGGATAGAGCACACGCTTCTGTTCAGGATTCTGTTTGCTATTTGCCAAAACTGGTGGGAACCAAGCGGCTGTTCAGCTACTTTGGATTTGCGTTCTTTATTACTTTTTTACAGTGGTTGCTGGCAGTTCTGAAAGCGGTTTTAGTCTCAGTACATCTATTACGTTGGAAGCCATGGAAAAGGTGATTTCTATGCGCAGTGGCAGCAGCACATTCCGGAGAGAACCACGGCTGGCTGTTAGGTTTTTACTGGAATTTTTTCGAGGGTATGAAACGGTCTAGACCTACAATTAACCATTCTGTCAGGTCTGATACTATAGAGGACACATCCTTTTTAAACATGGAATGCAGAGGTAGATCTGATATAAATGTGCGGAAGCTATCCCAGTCAGCCATAAAGTATCAATATACTGTACGATGGAGAGGTACATCTGGGGACTTATTAGAATTCATTTTTATCTTAACTGATACAACTGAGTGGTCGGAAGATCCAAGTGGAGACAGAACAGAAGCTGAACACAGTTCAGGGCAAGTTGTGAGAAAGAGTTCTAGGAGACTTGCATACTGGCCGTCAGTATCAGGAACACGGGTGGGTTCGTGAACAATCTGAGTGAGCAATGGAGAAATCATGACAGAACCTCCCCTCATCATCGGTCTTGTTTGAGTGAGTTAACCATTCCACATTGTGAACATTGAAGTCTCCACAGATATGAATATTAGCTGAGAGATAAGCTGATAGGGCGTGGTCAATTTTCTCAGATATGATTTTAAAGATAGTAACTCCGCTGTTGTGGGGACAATAAATGCAGTAGTTTGAGCTAGTGCAACCCGGAAACACATATAGAGTAAGTTAGGATCTTCTCTGGAGATGTCCCTATCACATGGAAAGCCATCTTTTAAATAGGCACATATTCCATACCCATGGCGATCTTGGGGGTCAGGTTATATTTTGAGTTATTTTAAATAAATTAACTCTGTTTTATAAGTTGTATGCAGACTACTGTTCATTCTATAAAAGTGTCATTTTGTCAGTGTTGACCAACGAAGAGATATACTTGAATATCTGCAAAAATGTTAGAGTGTGTTCACTTTTGTGATATTCTGTACCGTATGTGGATGACTATAATGCTCCCTATCTTGGCTTGAACATACTGGGAAGTGCTATACAAACTGCCATTAGTGTATTAAGCGAAGCTCTTTGTGGAAACAAATTGAGCTCAGGCACTGGGACAACGTCAAAGCATTGTTAATTCACTATCCGGCATGGCAGCAGGCGAATAGCGTTACGGTTAGGAGCTCCGACTGTCGTATGGGAGGTCGAGTTTCGATCCCGGCTTGAGATAGTTGCTTGTCTAGCTCCACTGATGAGCTATGATACAACGAAACTGGACGCTTATATGTATATATATATATATATATATATATATATATATATATATATATATATATATATATATATATATATATTTGTACGACTGTATCTGGTTTTTAATTCATCATTTATGTAATAGGATTTTTTTGAAATTTACTCAGAAAACACGTGATCGGCATACAATATTTTTCTAGACTGGATAATGGGTATTTTAGTATAAAAATATATTCGTAAAATCGTGGTCAAATCCGAAAGAAAACGTTTAAATATCCATTAAATCTGTATTTGTAACACAAAATAGGTCCAAACCTTTGAGAAAAAAAAAACGAAAGTCATCCATTTTTCTACGCTTCAAATACCGAACAAAAATGTCTGACAAAACAAAATGTCAGCAGCGAAACTGGAAAACTTGACCTTGACATTAAATATTATTCATTGATTTTTCTTCGTTGATTATATTTTTATCTTCTTGTATGATTCAACGAAAGAAAAAAAATTGATAGGTAGGTCTATTTTTGAAACGGGATCGTTAGTTATCCCAAACGTTCTTTATTTCATTTAAGACTGTTAAACCGAGAACGATTTATTGAATGAGAAGCATGGTGGCTGAACTTTCGAAAAATAACTCACTTGCTCGATTTATCTGTCTGCTCATATATAAAAAAAAGTTTTGTAATTCGTGTTTGTATATATATATATATATATCGTAATTTAAATTTTATGATCTGAAACAGTAAAATTTCAAATCTAGAATTTTTATTATATGCAAAACAAAAAATACATTTTAATAATATATACTTGTATGTATTGCCTTTGCAGCAGTTTGTCTGGTCCGCGCTTGTTGTTCCTGTGTGTTAATTTCCACATTCAAGGGTTTTCCT
Source organism: Euprymna scolopes (assembly GCF_053919585.1). Classification (NCBI taxonomy): domain Eukaryota; kingdom Metazoa; phylum Mollusca; class Cephalopoda; order Sepiida; family Sepiolidae; genus Euprymna; species Euprymna scolopes. Next base: position 62,007,285 of record NC_136507.1, read on the forward strand.
AATATTTCAGCTGTTTTTATTATTGTTGTTCGTTGTATTTTTCCAGTCATTCCTTTGATTCCAATTTCTCCCATTCTTTTTTCAAAGTTTTTCGGGATTGTTCCTAATGCTCCTACTATTGTAGGTATTATTTTGATTTTCTTCATCTTCCATCTCTTTCAGCTCTCTGGCTAGCTCTGCGTATCTTTTCTTTGATATTCACCCTGGACAGCAAAGTCTACGATCTGATAGGATTTTTCTTCCTTGTTAATTATTACGACATCCGGGCTTCTTGCTTGGATGGGTTTATCAGTTTGTATGTCCATATCCCATAGGACTTTGTGATTCTCGTCTTCAAGTACTGTTACCGGCTTATGTGTGTACAACTTGTCTGTGCGTTCGAGATGCAGTTGTTTGCATAATTCCCATCTTACTTGTCGTTTCTGTTGTTGTATTTCTTTTGGATCAGTTTGTTGCATTCATTTATTATATGGTTTATCGTCTCGTCTCTTTGTCCACAGAGGCTGCATTTGCTGTTTTCTTTGTTTTGTCAATATTTGCTTTGATGTGGCTGGTTCTTATCGAGTTGTCTTGTGTTGCAGTTATTAGGGATTCAGTTTCTCGGCTTATGTGTCCTTTTCGCATCCATGTCCAAGTGTTTTCGTTATTCTCATCTTTTGTCATCCTTATGAATCTTCCGTGTAGTTGTTTCTCTTCCCCCTTTTTTGTCTTATCCTTTGTCTATCTGTTTTCTGTTTTATTGATTTTTTCCGTGTCTCTTGCTGCTATGATTATTCTTTCAGTGTTTTGTATTAAGTACTTTTCTAGTTCTTTTTTGCTGTCATTCACACAGTCTTCTATATTAACCAGTTCCCTCCCGTCGTCTTTGTTTTTTACGTAGAGTTGGTCAACATCGTCCTTCAGATGTAATCCGTTGTGCATGGTCATGAGTTTCCTGGTCTTCTGATCGAGTTGTCTCAGTTCTTTATTATTATTATTATTATTATTATTATTATTATTATTATTATTATTATTATTATTATTATTATTATTATTATTATTGCTGCTGCTATACAACTTTCCAAGCTTCGCGTAGTAAATAAGGAAAAAAGAACAGTGTTGAGAAATGGGAGTGAGGTTTGGGGGAGTATGTGGGCTGGGGACGGGTAGGAAGGACAAGGCATGTATTAGAATCATCATCAATTAATATTTTATTCCCTTTTTCATGCTTCCTATTCCCCCCATTCTTCCTTTCGTTCTTTTTTCTTCTCTTCTTTTTTTCTTCTCTTCTTTCTCCCTTGCGTATTTTCCTTTCCGTCCTTATCTCTTAACCTCTTCACTAATGTATGAAGCGATGATATGATAGTGGTGGGGCGAGGATATACAAGAGGGCAACGTAAGTTGTGCATTTCCTGACCACGTAAAAAATGCTTGTCAAATTAAAGGCATTTTTGTAACTGAATAACCCTGATTAAATTTGAATATGTCAAATTCACATTCCCCCGCTGATTGAACCTATGCACACTAGTATGTTTAAGATTTAGGACGGCCATCACACACGCATAGGAATACTATTCTTTGTATTCTTCCATTACGTCTACCTCAATCTTTAACCCCCCCATTCTTTCCCATTTATTCCTATATCTAAACAAATATTCAAATCCGCATCTCATTTTGGGTCTCATTTACATACAATCAAATCTTATTTTATACAACAGTTGACGGGACCTCCTGATATTGACTCTCTGTGGCAAGGAAGGCATCATATTTCCATACCAGGCTTTGCTTTTGTATAAGCTGTATCGTCTGACAAGGTCTCTAGTTACTAGTAACTAGCGGACCGAAACATTCTCATGACTGTGTGGCAACATATTACTGCTTATGTAAGAACGAATAAAGCGTGTATATATTACTTAACAAATACCATAATTGGCTCAAATAACACAAAATTAAACAAATTTTTGAAAAGCAGAAATAGGACAGAAAATGAATCTAACAATGTAAAAGAATGTAACTGCCGGAACCCTAATGAATGTCCAATGAGGAGGAACTGTTTAACTTCAAACGTAGTATACAAATGTGAATTTATAACAAATAATGAAACTAAAGTATATCTGGGGAGCATCGGAACTTGCTTTAAGGACATATATCGTAATCACCTAGCATCGTTTAAAAATGAAACTGAGAAAGCAAAGAACACCACAAATAACGAAAACTATAAAAATGAAAACAACGGTAGAAAGGATTACAACAACCATAACGAAAATAGAAACAGAACCAATAGTAATAGCGAAATAACCAGAAAAAAACAAAGAAACCTCAACCATTTTAGCAGTATGGATTAAGGAATTAAAGGAAAATAAAACTGAATATAAATTAAGATGGTCAATAATTGATAAGGGGGAAAAATATAAACCTAGCCAATCGAAAAGATGCAACCTATGTATATTAGAATCTTACCATATACTAATATCAAAAGAAAAATTATTAAACAAAGACTAGATGTAATCCACGAGTGTTTGCACAGAAACAAATACTTAATTTCACGCACTAGAGCAGATTAGGAAAAAAATGCAAGGGAGGTAATCCTAGATAAAAAATGATACCACGAGAGTGACCTCCCCTGCATCGGGTTATATAATACGAACTCAAACACTAAGCAAAAAAACAATATTAAAATAAACACGCATAAATATAGGAATAAAATTATATAAAATTATATTATAATTGGAAAAAACAAATAGGAAAAACAGGGAAAATTAAAACAAAAATAAATAATCTATAAATATAAAAGCGAAAATGTATGTACGTATGTATATATGTATGTATGTATTTTTGCGTGTCTGCAAAAATCTTTCGACAGACGGAACATAAATTCACAAATTTGGTCTCATATGAAAAGCCCATCCTTCGCCCGACAAATATCGAAAAATTGGCCAAAAACGTTAATTTTTTTCATCCTGAAATCGGCACTTTTCTACAGGGGGGGGCAGCAAAAATTGTCCTCTCATAACGAGATCGGGTCTACGCATGCGTTAGACGACGTAATAACCTGATTTAGTTTAAATATTTGAAGAACTGACACGATTTCATGTGCGTCGTGTTAGCTCAGTTGGTTAGAGCGTTGGGGCATTATCTAAACGCTTTGGGTTCGAATCGTAATGTGAGATGCCTTTTTTTCGATTTTTTATATTTTAATATTGAAGCAGGGTTATTTAAGCCATTTTTCACGTAACGTTCGTTTTTCTGTTTTTTTTTTTTTACTTCGCTTATTCTTAGGTGTTCATTAAACCCCACCCCCCAACCCCAACCGACCACACACACCCGAAAACACCCGGATACCCATCGATTTTTTTTAATTTTAATATTGAAACAGGCTTATTTACTTGTTTTTTGTGGGGGGGAGTATTTTTCAGAAGTTTTAACGTTCGTTTTTTTGTTTTCTTTTTTGTTTCTGTTTTTCAGTTTTTACTTTTAACATCGTTCGTTTGCCTTACGCTAGTTTTTTTGTGTGTTTTTCTACTTCGCTTATTCTTATGTTTTGATTCACCAACCCCCCACCGCCCGGGTACCCCCACGCTTTATTTTTCAGATAAGTTTTAACGTTCGTTTTTCTGTTTTCTTTTTTTACTTCGCTTATTCTTAGGTTTTCATGCCCCCCCACCTCCGCCCGACCACACACACCTCCAAACACTCGGGCAACGCCGGGTACCCCCCCCCCTAGTTAATAAATGAAAAACAAAAATACGGAAGTACGGGTTAAAACGGAAAACTATCTTTACATAATACTAAAAGATGGAGGAAGTGAGGAAGCATGGCTGTGGAAATCTTTTTATCCGAATACGATGTTCAGCATGTTAAAAATATACAATTTGTTGTAAAAATCTAATGAATAAACATCTGAAGAAGTTGGTGGGGACAGGATATTTTTATGGAAACATAAATCGTAAAATTGCCACTCATTAATGAAACAGCTGTAATGGAAAAATCCAGGAAATGACGAAGATTATAAAAAAGAAAACGTGAGTCTGAATTTTCAACAAAACTTTGCTATATATATATATATATATATATATATATATATATATATATATATATATATATATATATATATTCGTGTATTATATATATATATATATATATATATATATATATATATATATATATATATATTCGTGTATTATATATATATTCGGTTCATATATATGTATTTAGCTATCCGAATTCTTTCATATTATTTACACACACGCACACACACACACACACACACACACACACATCTTAACGGATATTAATCAATTAATTCGAGTGTATTTCAAAACCGCGCCAGTTACGTATCCTGAAGTTTTTCTTTTTTTTTTTCTTTTTTTTCAAAATTAAATATATTGGGATCTTGTTTGTGTAACTGAGTTCTCTGGTTATTTTTTCTAAAGTGTTAGACACACACACACACACATACACACATACACACACACATACACATACATACGTGTGTCTAGATGTTGAATTACTGAAAAGGCTATAAATGAATATTTCATAAATTTATTTTGAAACTACACTATAGTAGCTCTGGTTGATCTATCATTGAGTTTATTTTTTCCTGCATTATTTCTTATTATTATATTATGGTCCCAATATATATTACATGACTAGAGTGTGGCTAAGTTTTCGACAGGTTATTGTATTTCTAAGACTTACATCAAATATTTTTTCTGTGGTTTGTAGAATGTGAGGTAGTTGTAAGAATCTTCTATTATGTTTGTAGTTTGTACATTTTGATTTAATCGCTTTTTGTATTTCTGCATATAGTCTTCATCAATAATATAAATACTAGCATTTCATTCATTATATATATATATATATATATATATATATATATATATATATATATATATATATATATATATATATAAGTTAAGAAGAAAAAAAACGCACCTTTAAAACCACCTGCATTGTAATTTATTTCGCCCTTGGAATGTGGATCACTCGATGCTTTCTAATAGATAAGCCAATTACGATTAGTAAACCATTAGAAAGCATTTGATGGGGCCGTTCCAAGGACGAAGTAAATTATAAGGAAAATTACTTAAGAATGTTGGTTTGAGTTTTTCATCTTAATTTTCTTCTTGCAATATCCCTTATTCTATCGTTCACAGATCCCACGTAAAATAGGTGTGTGTCTGTGCGTTATTGTATCTGTATATATATATATATATATATATATATATATATATATATATATATATATATATATATATATATATATATATATATATAGATAGATACAATAACACAGACAAATATATATATTTTACGTGGGATCTGTGAATGGATATAATAAGGGATATTGCAAGAAGAAAATTAAGATGAAAAAACCCAAACCAACATTCTTAAATAATTCTAAGTATTATAGAGAATGTTTTTTTTTCATTTTGTCTTTTTGAAGCTTATAATGCTGGGAATGGGGCAGCCAAACCAGCTGCCAATCTTTCCCTGCTTTTTATTGAAACCAACGGAGAGCTATTTTTAGTATCCTTGCTCTACCCTTAAGTGCAATTGTCTGGATTTCTCTTGCACTTGGTCCACCTGGTATATTAGTTAGGTAGGACTTCAGGTTTTTTTTCATAAGTCCTTGTAGCACCTATAATGTGATTGTCAGATGTACATGTATGTGCGATACGCGATTTGTGTAATAGAAAGGCAATTACTTTATGTTGCTCAGAACGAATTTTGTGTAAATCAGATCCAATAGTCAAAATTAAGCGGAATAAGCAAAAACAATTTTGAATTATTTGAAACCTTTGTAATACAGATATAGAAAAAATGGCAGAATACTGTAATGACATATTCTGACTTGTCAGTTTCGAAGCAAAGATAAAGCTAAAATGTGTTTCAAGATGGTTCAAAAATATGTTTCAACAAGTTCAATTAATAATCAGAAGACTTCTAGCGACAGAGCATTGTTGTTGAATTATAAAATAAAAAAAAATGTATACCATAAGAAAATGAAACTTCATGCTAAAAATCATCAAATGTGCATTAAATAACAGCAAAAAAAGTCAAAGCGAAACAGGAATTTAACATTGAAAAAGATTAGTATTATTCAAGTTCAAGAAATTCGTTTGCATATCAAAAATCGTTCAATTGTGTGGAAACTTAAACGTTGATTCAGAAGGAAAGACTGAGAAGAAATATAAAAACTGAAAATATTCTTCCGTTCAGTAAAGTTATAAATAAATAAATAAGTAAATAAATAAATATATATATATATATATGTATATATATATATATATATATATATATATATATATAATTGGCTATAAAGCGAAGCTCGTTGTTTGTTTGTTTATTTACAAACAAACAGCTCGAACACTGTAAGAGTGGTAGTCGAATGTTTATTTAATGGACATTTGAAGAGATCATTTGCGAGCACCGACCCAATAGGCCAATGGTTAGAACTTCCGATTATCAATGCGATGGTTGTTCAATCCTCGGCTGAGGAAAGGTGCTAATCTAGCCGCACTGATGCTACAACTAAATCGTACTGTATGTGGATGATTATATATATATATATATATATATATATATATATATATATATATATATATATATATATATATATATATATATATATATATATATATATGAGGAGCCAAAAAGAGAAATTATTTAAAAGGATATTGATCGGGATAATTCAAAGCTTAACAATTAAGATGGTGTTTATATAGAAAAGAGAAAAAAAAATGGAAAAAATGACAATATAAAGATATATATTAATACGCATAAATTTAATCGTTTATTTAATATGAAGATTACATCAGTTAGGGGTGCGAGATAAATATGGTCTTTATACTTAGGTATTTCGAAGCCTAATGCTTCTCATCAGAAGAGGAGAGAATGTGATAGGTAACATATTAGAGATGTGACGTCTAGCGATCACTACATTAGAAACGAAATAATGGAGTGGCGTAAGAGAATCAAATATTGAAAATGTGGAAGAAAGACGGTCGGAGAACTACAGTGATTAAGGAGATATAGGATGAAATTGTGGATATCACATAGTGGATATAAGTGGTATATAATGTGGTTGTGGTTTACCGTGGTAGGTTAGTGGGTATTCGTCTCATATGTGTGTCAATATGTGGAGTGCATTTAATATCGGGGAACAATATGGGAAAGGAGCGATATGAAGTAAAGGTAGATGCTATTATAATCATAGGAAATTAAGGGGGTATGAACAGAGAGGGGAGTTCTTGAAATAGAGAACGGAAGTTAAGTTAGTATATATTAGAAAGAGCATAGAAGTTTCCCCCACTCTTTATCTGTGCCTAAATCAAAACGTAGATTCCATGAACAAAGCTTTTTTCTTAGAACTGCACGCCTGTGGAACTCTGTTCCGTCTGCCTGCTTCCCACCTGACTACAACTTGGATGTATTCAAGTCCAACGTTAACAAATTCCTAATGAACCGCCCTCTTAAGTAAACACTTCATTAAATCTCCACACTAACGTACTGTACTTGCAATAACCCTTATTCCTGAGTGGCTTCCGGGCCTTGATAAGTGGTGACCACCGTGTAAAAAAAAAGCCGTATCAAAAAAGTATAAATTATGAAACAATGATAAAAAAAATAAGGTGTGAAAAATATATTATAAAAAGAGAAAAAGAAAAAACCAGTAGTCATGCAATATTGGAATAGAAACAAAAGTAGTTTCCATGAAGTCCAATTTGAACGCGAAAGTAATCAGAAAAATACCTGTCGTTATTAGGATATTATATATCAACAAAGGATTCAGAGTAAGTTTCGATAATCCAGTTCACGGGGAGGGGGTTCTGAGTAGAAGGTGATGACGAGTGATGGAATATTCAATTCTTTATTTATTGTGATGCTGGAGATGTAAAAAGGGCGTCCCCTACTCACCAAAAAAAGATGGTTAGAATTGTCTTTTCGTATATGTATAAAATTTTTCCATTGCCATTGAAAGAGTTGCAAATCAATACACTTTTTCATAGACATTTGGTTTAATGTCGAATATCAATGCATTGTGTGTGCTTGCGTGTTTAACATCTCAATAAACAGTTTACCGCTTATCATACCTTCTTTCGCTTTTTTTTTTTCATCGCCGCTTCTGGTCATTAATTCACACTCGTCGTGTTGACGTTGGAACGAAGGTGCCTCGGATATTTAATATGCATGTGAGTCAACACATAATAACAGGCCATAAGTTTTGGTACGGTTTTATTTCTATTTCCTAATGCCGTGGTCATCGGAATCCCAATGCAAAGTTCTCCTCGCTCGTGTTGCATCTTATGCTGTAACGCTACTTTTACTATAGAACCAAAGGAGCAATTCTGTAACTCAATCCAAAAACTCTATGAACTACCTGATTGAAGCGTCCCATCGTTCATTCCCCGCGTCTCTATGACCAATACGATTCGATCGTTACTTATATTCAGCTGTTATGAGACCCCAATTGCATTATCTTTGACGTTTTGAAAATGAAGCTAATGTTATTTTTTTATTGTTACCGCTTATTTATCATTACTGGTGAATTCCTTATCTGTCAAATATTTACTATTTGTTTTCAAACTGTCTTTCTAACATTTCTTGCATTGGCTGTGCAAACTGTATTTTTATCTAGCTAACGTACTCGCTAGCTATCGTAGAGCCCCAACTTGTTACCCAGATAGGTGATCATTTGGGAATATCAAGCGTTGTATGTAGAACGACGTCGAAACCACAGTCGGCAAAAATGGCAAAAACCTAAAGTCATTATTTCCTCTAACCGGGATATACATGCGGCTGTGGATTGCTTGTGTATTTAATATTTTCCTGACATTTTCTCCTTCGGAAGAAGCCGGTTCAACCAGTCTAACCCGAATACCGAATACACTATTAGATGTGTGTGCGTCTACCTACGCCCATACATGTAATAGTGTTTTGTTTTGTTTTTTAAACATTCATTCGTTTTGTGTATCGATTAATTAATGAGAACTTATTGTAATGTTATGACCCTTTACGCTGTGATCATAGCGTAGTATCTGTTAACTGTGGCAAGCGGGGTCAATGGTCAAAACATTATTATTATTGTTATTGTATTCTTATTAATTGATTTGAGCGACGAATGGTCGCTGAATCAGTTATTATGATTAGAAGAATAAACAATTAAATTGGGGAAGAAATGATTGACGTGTAAATCGCAAAAAGAATGTGAAAATAGAAAATATATGTAAACATTATTTTGGTGTTTTGAATAAACAAATAACTAGCTGTGGACATTAGGATTAGGTTGGTCTGAGACACGTAATTAGGTGACGTAAGAGAACACGTGATGTAGTTAGTTTTGGAGAGATTCAGAGAGTTGAGGATTGACCACCAGAGCGGACAGGCGTCTAGACAGGGGTGGACAGACAGTTAGGGAGCGAGCTGTAAGAATAGAAAATGTAGACAAACTGCAGATCCTGTGAAAACCATTTGAGACAACTTTAATGAATTTATATTATAAAAATATAAAGAGTTGTTTTAATGGTCTCACAAATAAGAACAGATGTCTCAATTGGATGGTGCTGATCGTTTCATGGTTCGTCACGGAGCAGCGGAAAGATACAGAAGAACTCTCCAAGAAGAAAAGGTATGAAGCATATATTATTCTTCTTACATATGAACTGTAAAAATATCCCGTGCGATAAGTCTCATAAAACATGACTCAGTTTACACGTCAATATCATGTCCTCCTGGCTAAAAACATACATACGATTTATACGTTTATTATCTGTCTGTTAAAAGAACAACATCTATATATATATATATATATATATATATATATATATATATATATATATATATATATATAGCGTGTGTGTGTGTGCGCGCACGCGTGTGTGTGTGTCTCTATATTTGGGGGGAGTAGAAATCTATTCATTGAACACACATCGTTTGCTATTTTGAAGTAATTTTAGCTCTTTACATTAAGTGCCTTCATGTCTTGTCTGGAGTGATTTTCAGAAAAACAAATTGTATATTTGTTGTCTATTTACCACTTGAGACAAAATGTGTTTCAGAATATGACTAACAGTAACGTACTCTTATTATAACGCACAAAGGTCTTTCTCTTATTCCTGTATTTGTTTTTTATTTACATATATATATACATATATATATATACATCTATATATATTTACATATGTATTCATACATGCGTGCTTGATAATCTGACCAAAACACATGTTCTCCTCTTATGTCACTTGTGTTCACGAGCCCAAGAAATGAGGAAAATCGCGTCACAGTCTATAACTCAAAGGAGCAGACGATCATAGCGACGCCATGTTTAACTTGTCTAACATCATGCATCTTCTAAGTAGCCGAACAAAGGCGCGATTATTGCTCCTTTCGAATGAAGAAAGAAATACGCAAAGTTTGTAGTTAAAATATTAAGCCTTTTTTTATCTGTTGCAATGAACGTGGAAGAGTAAACTTAAAATCAAGTTTATATACACAGAGTGGCCCATTTAAAATTAGCCCAAAAAATATACCGGAGAGGAGGGAAATTTTTTCATTGTTGAAATTACCTGTAGTGTTATAAAAGATGCTGAAAGTGCTCCCCATTGACGTCTATGCATTTCTGGGCACGTTTAACAACGTTTGCTGATACCGCCTGTAGATTTTCTCTAGAGATTCTTTGTGATAGCGTTGGTAATGTTCTCTTTTAGTTGATCTAGATTGTGAGAATTATTTGCATAAACTTTTTGTTTTAAAGTCCCCCAAAGACAAAAATCACATGATGACAAGTTCGGGCAACGTGGTGGCCATAACCCTTTGCTTATTGTTCTCTCTTCTGTAAACCTGTTATGAACTCGTGTCAGTGATCTGGGAGACGTGTTACGTGTAGCGCCATCTTGTTGGAAAATGGAATTGCATTTTGTCTTGTGGTGTCACTTGATCGTTAAGAGAAAGATTAGATGGATTGCACTACTTTTAAGTGGGCTGCATAATCTGAAATAATTTATTAGAGAAAGATTCGAAAGATCGAGCTACTTTTAAATGGGCCACAATGTATATATGTGTGTGTACAGTTCCCACACTGACATCAAACTCTGCACTTATTGTCTCTATAGATGCACGACGATTCTTATCCATGAAATTCTTTATTTGGCCAATAAACTCTGATGTTCTGACTTCCTTACTTCTCCCACACATCTCATCATCCCTGACAGACTCCCTCCCTTCCTTGAATCTCTTATGCCACTCAAAAACTTATGTTCGATTCATATAAGATAGCCCAAAATCAAGCTGAAGTGTTCCATACGTTTCTGTGGCATTTTTTCCAAGTTTAAAACAGAATTTTATTGCACATCCTTCTTCTAAAGTGTCCTCTTGTCCAGATTGTATTTTTGATATTCACCAGCTGTGACAATCAGGCTTTAGTAGGGTGTATTTCAATTCCTTGCTGTATCTGTTCATCTGAAATCATAGAAATTGGTCAGTCATCTCAAAAGGTGTACAGCAATAACATTGAATTTTCAAAAGTCTACGACAATGTTGAATGCCTGTACAAAAATAGTTAGGAACTTATTAAAAGGCACCTCGTATATATATATATATATATATATATATATATATATATATATATATATATATATGTGTGTGTGTGTGTGTGTGTGTGTGTGTGTGTGTGTGCGCGCTCGCGTGTGTGTGTGTGTGTGTGCGCGCGCGTGTGTGTGTGGGGGGGAGTTTAGGGTACAAATACAGATTTTTAAAATTATCGTCTGAAATATTTAAACGTTTTCTTTCGGAATTACCGACGAGTCGAATTAACGAATGTTAAATTATGTTAAATATTAAATACTTAGCTGTTTCTCTGCAAGGGCAAAGTTAGACAGAGGATTGAGTTTTACTTTGAGAAATAGTTCATTTAAAATAGGACTTCTAGATTAGAACAAACATAAAAATTACTTCGACCGAGAATAATTTCCCCTTCACTGGCCCACTAATGGATATGGTCTTATGAATACTTCTTCTTGCAATCCTGAACGGACACAATTTGTTCCTGGCTAACAGTCCGAGATATTTATGCGGACAAAGTTGGGTATTGGTCAATAGTGATTTCTGAGACTATAAACTAGATTTCTGAATCGGGCAATTAATTTTAAAGATAGTCTGATAAGAAGTCCTGGAAACTCTTCATGATTTTACGCAGTTTTTTTTAAATACTAGCAGGCCACCCGGCGTTTCCCGGTCGTAAAATGGGCTTAAATATGATAGTTTAATTCATGGAGATTTCGTATTTATTATTATAGAGCCAAAACTAAATTCATGATTATATTGTACCCAATATATATTAGTGATTAAGAAAAGTAAAAAGAATGACTAGAGTGCCATAAGCTAGAATTGAAACTAAAACATAAACTTTCCAGTCGGATTCCTTAGCCTCTGAACAACGCCCATACGCCTACAAATAGTTAAACACTAATATTGTTTTACCTATGAATGTAGATTTTTGCATGCAAATATGTTTAATTGGCTTAAACTGTTTTGTTTTCGATTTTGACCCTTTGACAGCGGTTTTTGCCAGCTATACATCCAATCGGAAGTGTGCTACAAGTCCAAATACTCTATATATCAAATTTCAACTCTGTAGACCAAATATTCAGAGAGGAGTTTGGTAGAGATTTTTCGCACACATAACCACAAGGTCACTTATATATATATATATATATATATATATATATATATATATATATATATATATATATATATATACATATATATATGTATATATATATATATATATGTATATATATATATATATGTACTATTTTTTTCAAAAGAATTAAATTCAAAACGTTATCTCATTTGCATATTACATTAAAGAAACTCTGGTTTAATAATTAGCTCTAAATTTTTAATATGAATAAGCAATATAATCGTTTTAAGTATACTATTTAGAAATATCATATAAAGCTTATTTGTTTAATTTATTTTAATTTAATTTACGTTTAATTTATTTTATTATTATAGCCAACATCAGCTACGCTTAAAAACGGAACTAAGTTTTCATTTAACCTATCAGTTATACGCCTTTAAGCTATGAGATTTTATTCTCCTGTTTGAATTTCGGGCATATAAAGATGATTGCGTTTTATGCTTCCAAAATCCAAAATATGGTCGACTTTCAGGAGAATCGGAACGATATAGGATATTTGGTGTATCTTAAATTGTATGTTACTAAACCCTTTCGCCCGGCTATATGTTGTTGTTTTTCTTTTACGTGATAACGCCACTAGAAAAAGTACCCGTCGTTGACTGGGTTCAAAAATGGACTCTGATTTATGAAAGTATGATAGGTTATGAAAAGGAAGGGTTGTAAAGAGATAGCTTCGAATTTGGGGGTATCAAAACCAAAGCAAAATATGATGAAAGTAAAAATAAAATAGATAAACCCCATAATTTATTATACCATACCTGTTCACACTGAAACACTTATCACAATATTCTTTGGATCTATATTAAAAAACCTTGTTAAACTTTGTGACATATCTCCATTCTATGGAGGCCAGGTGTGAACGAACATCCCATAATTTTATTATACCATATTTCTTCAAACTGAAACATAATTATCAAAGTATACTTACGCAGATAGATGTGGAAATTCTTTATTAAAGTTTGTGCGTATTTCCATTCTATGGAGGCCAGGCGCGAACGCAGACCCCACAATTTTATTATACCATCCCTATTTAATTTAAAACATACTTATCAAAGTATTCTTGTATATCTATATCAAAAACACTTGTAAACATTTTTTTTATTTTTAAATTTTTTATTTCCATACTTTGTGGAGCAGGCGCGAACGCAGACCCCACAATTTTAATGAACCACCGTTTTACCAGATCAGACATACCCATTCCTGTATCTCGATACATCTTCTATCATTATATGTAATCAGTTTTTTAAAATAGTCAACCATATAGGAGCCTATTCGTGACCAGACAGACACACACGGTATTTATTTGCTCCCCCACCGAGCAAATTAGGCACAAGGCCAATTTTTAATGTGAGGAGTGAAGGGGAAATGGGGACCAACTCCCCGAGGAGTAGGGGAGCTGGATAGTGACAATTGGTACGAAGGGTTGCCCCTACATTGACGAAGGTCTTATATGTGGGGTTGCCCGCACATATGGTCTTTGCTTGCAGTATCTGTCGGAACAGATGGTATTTATTTGCTCCCCCACCGAGCAAATTAGGCACAAGGCCAATTTTTAATGTGAGGAGTGAAGGGAGGGGGAAGGGAAAAGGGGACCAGCTCCCGAGAGGTGGGAAATGCGAGCTGGTTAAAGGTCATGCATGTGGGGTTGCCCCCACATCTGGTCTTTGCTAGTCATAGCTAGTCATAGCTTGCAGTATCTGTCGGAACAGATGGTATTTATTTGCTCCCCCACCGAGCAAATTAGGCACAAGGCTGATTTTTAAAGTGAGGAGTGAAGGGGAAATGGGGACCAACTCCCCGGGGAGTAGAGGAGCTGGATAGTGACAATTTGTATGAAGGGTTGCCCCTACATTGACCAAGGTCTTATATTTGGAGTTGCCCCCACATATGGTCTTTGCTTGCAGTATCTGCCGGAACAGATACTACACTTTGATCTTGGCCCGAAGGCCACGGAGGTGGCCTAGTCGTGACCAGGCGCACACACACACACACACACACACACATTCGTCTTCATATTATAGATTTATTTATTTAGTTTATTTATACAAACATTGATGGCTGCATATGTGCATACATGTTACTGTAATCACCCGTTATTAGAGATATATTAAACAAGCTGAAATATTCCTACTTCGCATTTTCCTTGTATTCATATGCTAGTCGACTTCTTAGCAACCTCGACCAATTTTTTCTTGTACATCTGTTCTGCTCAAATTTCCCCTTAAAAAGAAAACCCAACTGGTTTAACTTTATTTAATACATGCTTCGTCTCTTCTTCATATCCCTTAGCCGAGTTATTTAGTCTTTTATAACTGCGTCAGCCATTTTATGTGTATCATCGCATCATTCAATATGGCTGTAATTTCAACGCAAACGAAAAGAAAAATGAAAGAAAACAATAATCTTAGCATTTTGTTTGACTTTCTTCTCCTTTTTTTTTTTTTTTTTTTTTTTTTGCCATTTTAAAAGTATCTTATTTTATGTTTCCATCTTTTATGGACTCGCCCTTGATTCACCAAGCGAAGCAGACTATAAACATATTAAAAACATCACAAGAAAAGGAAGTTTTTTTTTTTCTTCCCGCAACCAAATTTGCGATGATACGTGATGTTGCTGCTGAACGAGGACCTACGAATTCCAAAAATTGTGCTCATATAAAATAAATTGCATAAAAAATAATATTTTAATCCGAATGAACGAATGAAGTAATATTTACTTCCCTTTCTATCTTAAAGTCGGAAAGTAGAAAGAAAAGGGTATTACTGCCGAAGGAGCACTGACTCTGCAAAAATAGCTATGAACAGAGCCGTCAGAATTCTCTAGTAAGAGGACCTCAAGTGATGGGGAAAATGTCAGGGAGGGTGAACTCACTAGCATGGAAGCAGATGATACCTCACTCTACCAGAAGATGGGTCCGATGCGGCAAGGCAGCCGCTGGTTTGTCAGATTGAAAACGTATTAAAAGGTCGGTTTTGTTTTTTAATTTTAATTTAACCGTAAAAATATTTTTAACTTGGGCTTACTTAGAAAGCATGGGATTTCACATTAATATTAAAAGTAAAATAAAGTAGTTTTTTGTTTTTGTTTTGTTTTGTTTTTAAACGTCAATGTTTCTTTTTATTGTAGAAGATAATAAACAAAAAGAGATCGTGCGGGCACTATATATTGCTAGTTAAATAAACCATAGATATGAACATAAAAAAAAAAATATCAGTATCAATATGCTGCAAAAGCAGATAAACTAAGCTAAAAGTGAAATATAGAACCATGAGAAAATGGGAAGAAATGATAACGAGAAAAAGCGAATTGATGAATACTAATGCGTGATTAGATGAACAATAGCGTAAGATAGAATACTTGAAATAAGTGAATAAGCGATAGGATTAAGAGGCGGTGTGGTACGACAATAATATAAAAAAATGGATTCATATATATATATATATATATATATAGAGAGAGAGAGAGAGAGAGAGAGAAAGAGAGAGAGAGAAAGAGAAAAGAGAAAGAGAGAAAGTGACAGACAGACAGAGACAGAGACAGACAGAGAGAGAGACAGAGACGGAGAGAGAGAGGGGGAAATGGGGGAAAACGACAATTTAACGAAATATACTAAAGCATCTCCATGTTTTGGCAAACTTCTAGGCTTGACCTTTACTCCTGATCTGAGATGGAACACGTACATGAAATCCGTTGCCAAGCTCGTTGGAAAAATGGTGGGATCTTTCTACTGTTCCAGTAGATATCTCACTGCTGATGACTGCATCTCTACCTATATAATAACCAAGTGCGTCGCAGGATGGACTACTGTTACCACATCTGAGCAGGAGCTGCTAGAAACAGTTTATCCTGCCTTGACCGAGTTCGAAATAGACTTTGTAGCCTAGTGGGGATGCCCTTTTCTCTTCCCTGGAATCTCTTTTCCACAGAAGAGACATCCTGAGCCTGTTTCTGCTTTATTGTTATTTTCATGGCAAGTTCTCGTCTGAGCTCCGATATATGATCCCCCCCTGGCCTGACTTTTACGAACAACATTCGTCTATCTGAAACCACTATCAATAATTTTCCCACTCTTTTCTTTATCTGTGCCTAAACCTAAACGTAGATTTCATGAACAAAGCTTTTTTCTTAAAACTTCACGCCTGTGGAACTCTGTTCCGTTTTCCTGCTTTCCAACTGACTACAATGTGGTTTGTCTTCAAGTCCAACGTGAACAAATTCTTGATAAGCCTTTCCCCTTAAGTAATTCAATTTATCAAATTTCCATTACTAACGATGACTGGCATGTTCCCTCGACCACTGTACCTTCATTAACCCTTATCAACGAGCGGCCTCCGGGACTTGATAAGTGGTGTCTTCTTTGTAAAAAAATATATATATAAATTTAATAGTCTATTAAATAGGAAGATTAGATCAAGTAGAGACAAGGGTTATATATGCTCTTTATACCAAGATATTTCGAAGCCTAATGCTTCTCATCAAAAGAGGAGAAAAGGTGCTAGATAACATGTCTGAAATGTAGATTTTTTGGGGGTGTCATGTTACTTAGAGGGTATGGGTTCAATACACGTGACATATGTGGAGATGTACATTTAATATCGAGATATAATAGGGGAAGAAAGCGATAAGATGTAACAGTATGTGCTCTTATAAACATAAGGAATTAGTGGATATGATTATAGAGGAGGTTAAGTCAGTATATGTCAGAATGAACATAGTATAAAATCGAAAATAATAAAATAATAAAAATAAAAAATGTAAAAAATAAAAAAAATGTAAAATATGTAAAAAAAAAATACAGAATAAAAACCAAATAAATGTCGAATAATTAAACAAACATTAGGATAACACAAATTTAAAACAATGAAAGAAATAATAGAAAGAATATAAGATAATAGAAAGATAATGAGTATATAGAAAGAAGAGATGAAATATATATATAAAAATATGCACAGAAACAAAAGAAAAAGAGAACAAGAGAATTTTTTACAATGAGAAAGCATAATTATGTAGTAGGCTGAAAAATACCTGCCGTTATTAGAGTAGTGTATATAAGCTCCACC
>NC_136507.1:62030026-62067526 GCF_053919585.1 Euprymna scolopes
AAAGTATATTTGTGTGAAATTAAAAAAAAATGCTCTGCAGAGCCATTTTGGAGTCCATAAGGATCAAACTCACAGACATGCACAACGTGCTCTTTTAGACTCTAGTCTATTACTCTCTCTCTCTCTCTCTCTCTCTATATATATATATATATATATATATATATATATATATAAAGAGAGAGAGAGAGAGAGAGAGAGAGAGAGAGAGATTCACAATGTGAGAAAGTCTATTAACTAAAACAGATCAAGCAAACCGCGGCGAAATCCGACTATGGATGGATCTACTTCATCTCGAACAAAGGATATTGTTATCAAACCAAGCTATAACACAAGCCGATGTCTTACAAGTAGGAATTTTATACTCACCGAGACGATGCCGTCAAACATCTATATATTATAGAAAGTAATATACCATAGTCTTAAATAGCAAAGCCTCGGTTAAATATATATAAAGGTGCTGTGCTCAGAGTATTGCAGATATGTGATAAACTCAATAGAGCTATATTAATAGAAAGGGTGCAAAATAATTGTGAAATTATTAATCAAGTTTTCATAGGAGGAAACATAACACAATCAAATTTATATGTACGATCGTTTCGGAAACGATATCCTTTTATTCATTCTATATTTACAAATAAAACCATCGAGAAATAAAGTAAAATATTTCTGAATATCGTCTCCTCATCAGCATAAATAAGGGGGGGTTAAGATTGGGAAAGACGCTATGGTACATATTAATTTGATTTTGTTATGTTTCCCCCTTATAAAAACTTGATTAATAATTTCACAATTATTAATCTTTCACTCTTTATATATATATATATATATATATATATATATATATATATATATATATATATATATATATATATATATATATATATATATATCAACAGCTGTTTGGACTTCCGTCTGTGTAACATGTTTTCATAGTTAGTTAAAATGGCGGGAGCTTCAACATCGTTCGTAGCTGATAAGAAAAAATGCCAAAATAGAAAACAAACAGCCGCCATTTTCTTTTTATTCTTATTTTTCTTGACAGATTCACATTAAATAGATTCTTTAAAAATAATAACTCTCACAGTGTTTTTTTTGTGTTTTTTTTGTAGCAGGGTGAGGGGCTTCTTGGTAGGGGGCAACGAATTTTTTGGTTTCGATTTACGCGATGGTATGTTTTGGCTTGTTTGTGAATAACCGCACAGATCGTGTGTTTCCTTTGACCGAATAACAGTCTGCTTCAGAAATGATTAGAACATAAACAAATGACGCATGTGAGGCGAATAGGTAAGAAACGCTTGTCTTGCCGTCGATTTCTGCTATGAAAGATTCGGTTGAATTTTACACTTTCAATACGTTAACTACGAAACGTTGGGCGAATGTTGTGGAATCTAGACAACGGAAATTAGTTCTTATCTCGAATTCAATCTAATTTTTTGAAAAGTACAGAAAATGTTTATGATGTACATACCCGTCACGAAACGAAAATATAATATTCCAAACATTTCGCGGCCCTGTTGGTGGGGCATTAGAATACGCCGACTGCCCCCTGCAGAGGGTAAAAGTCCCTCAATGGGGATCCTGGATATGACCTTAAACTATATCCAGTGGTGAGGCCCCAGCTTGTGGGCTTTGGGGAGTGTTGAGCCACTCTTTAATTACCATTGCTCCCAGGTTCACTCTGATCCGGAGTGGTAGTACCTGTTAGGGTCCCAACTATGGGTTAAATAGAAACCGACGTGAAAACAACAAATATATTCTATTAAAAAATTTTTTCTTCAAAATCTTTGGATTCGGCATTAAATAACCCGAAAAGGGTTGATATGCCGTAAAACAAAAACAACCAACAACCAACCAAACATATTGCAATTTCAACAAGTATTTTCTATGCATATTAAAAATACATTTCTTTACGATTTTAGCAAATTTTAATAGTAAGTTGTAACCATTATTGCATGGCTGATTTTGATCTCGACAGTCCGAATTGAGTTATCTCTCCCTTATTTATTAAACGTGATATATAAAAATAAAATAATGTCTCGTTTCGTCATGAAATTTGATTTGCTTAGTTAAAAAATGTACAATTTACGTGATTTTTGGAATATGACATTTTCGTCCCGTGAGGCTACATACATCATAAAGATTTTTCTGGGTTTTTTATTAACTAGGTTAAATCCTGGAGTTGCACCAGGACATTTATTAATTTTGTTTGTTTTGCCTCTTTTCACATTTTCGTTTTTAACAATCGCACAGGACATTTACGTCTCTAATTTTCTTTCTAATACAGTATCAGTATAGAGTTTGAATACTGAAAAAGATTTCAACTGATGGATCCTCTCCCTCCCCCTAAAAGTACTCTCA
The DNA here is from genome assembly GCF_053919585.1 of Euprymna scolopes. Lineage (NCBI taxonomy): Eukaryota > Metazoa > Mollusca > Cephalopoda > Sepiida > Sepiolidae > Euprymna > Euprymna scolopes. The sequence goes on from NC_136507.1 coordinate 62,032,385, forward strand.
CCATTATTTCTGGATATGCTAGGGTCCATAAAAAATCAAAGCAGAAGTTAAATAGTGTTACATCTTCATATTAAAAAAATAACTTCGATATATGTCCTTCTATCTCCCTCCCTCTCTCTCTCTCTCTCCCTCTCTCTCTATCTCTCTCTGTATTTCTCTCTCCATCCGTCGCTCTATTCTGCACTATTTCCTCTCCTCCATTAACCCCTTATCTTTAACACTCTATGCTTCTCCGCCCAGCCTATTCCTCTCTCTGGTGTTGATTTTTATTTATAATTTAGAAAGAAAATAGTCTAATTAATTTACTATGTCCATTTTAAATGAGATATTGTATTGTTAGGTTTATTACTCCTGGACAACTCAGAGTAGAACAAAACAATGATATTCTTGATCCCAGATAATTTCGTTCCTTTACCCCACCCACCTTCACAATAATATGAAGAGCAATTATGTTGAGAAGGAAAATAGTACTAAAAATGTAAATGCAGTACTGCAATTTATATTTATCTTTCCAGAACAACTTGGGTAACATTTCGTAAGTGGCGACTCGTCATTGTAAGAAATGAAAACTTCTTAAACATTTCAAATTAGAATATTAAGCAGTTTAGTTAGTATTTTCTTAATTTTAGTAGATTACGTAATTCGCAGAAATTAGAACATTGAGTGACGCTAGGTAGCCCTGCTAGCTATAGTTCATATTAAGTATATTATATATGTAGATAATATCTTTATACGTATAAGTGCTACCAGATCAGTCTGTCTAAAGATACTGGCTTCATGACCTAAAATACATCAAGCGTTAATATTATTGTTTTGTTTTTTGTTTTGTTTTTTTGTTTTTTGTCTTTGCCAAACTCAATAAGTGTTCACAAAGTCAAAAACAAAAACAATTAACCTCTACAAAAAAAAAGAAAAATATGGAAAATCATTTAAAAATGTAAAACTTTTTTAAATGACTAGGTTCGTCATTAAATAACCCGAAAACGGTTGACATGTCGTAAAATAAACAACTAACCTGAATGACATATATAAATATTTAAAGATATAAAGAACATTAAGTATAAAAAACTTTCACCAAAATTACCGGATTCTGCATTAAATAGCCGAAAAGTGTTTGTATGCCATCATACAAAACAAATAAACCAAACACACGGATATTTGAAGATATAAAATAATATTAAAACATAAAATCTATTGACCAAAATAATCTAAATAAGTCGAAAAATGTTGATATGCCATAAAACAACCAAACCAAACGTTATACTTAAGGAAGCATTACATTAATTAAAGACAGCCTCTACAACCAACAATATTCAATTATACTCACGAAATAAATGTAAACAGCAAAAATGTCTTCGTAAAATATACTAATGCAATTTAGTTAATACAACTTTATCAACTAAACCTACAAACTACTACTAATAAAAATGCACGCATCATTAATTTTGAGAGCGAATGTCTCTACATGTATAACATATGTCATATAATTAGATATAATTACTCTAATGTAATGTAATTAAAATCTCTTTCACCGAGTTAAACGTAATTCTTCTTATTAAATAGTATATAAGGCACTAACCGAAATTAAACTCACTCCTAATTTTCCTAATCATATAATAGTTAAACATTAAAAACATATATTATGTGTGTGACAGAGCGCGGGTGAACATATGGCAGCAGTAGCAACAGCCAACGTATGCAAATATCAAATACTATGATATTTCTATTTAGGGTAGCTCTGGAGTTACTTAGAAATATTTCTATGATTTCTCTTTAACTTCTTTTAACTTCAAGAGTGCTCTCTTAAATGTGTCGACAAAGTGTTCGGCTTGGCCATTTGATTGTGGCTGTAAAGGTTGAAAATCTGATATACTGAACACGGTTTTGTTTACAGAAGTCAGCAACTTCTGCTGAGGTAAATGCAGTACCATTATCAGAAACTAAGATTTCAGGACGCCCAATCTGCTGAAAATTTCTTATAATTTCTTTTCAGTTTCATTTGTCGTACTATGGTTCATGTGGAAGACTTCTGGACACTTACTATAAGTACCAACCAATATTAAGTAATTTTGTCTATTAATTGGTCTTGTAAAGTCCGTGTGTTGTCGTGACAAACGAGTTTCTTGGGTAGGCAATGCATGTGATGCTCTGTACAGAGGAGATTTCGCAACTAGTTGACATTTGGCACAACTTTTTATAAGTTTCTCTAACTTCCTATCCATGTTTGGCCAATACACATATCACGTGACAAGGCTTTCATCCGATTAATTTCCTAATGGCCATAGTGATGGGAAGAAATGACTTTGGATAATGCATTTGCTAATTTTGCTGCCTCTTTGGTACTTTATAGAGAAGCCATAATCTAAAAGCGGTTTGCTGTATGAAGTGGAATTCTTTCTTGGAATCAAAAATACTTATTAAGGGTTTGTGGTCTGTGATCAGAGAAAAATGCCTGGCATATAGCATTTTGTAACATTTCCTTACCGCGTAGATAATTGCGAGGGCTTCTTTCTCAATTTGGCTATACTTTCGTTCAGTAAGCGCCAACGACTTTGATGCATGTACAATGGCTTTTCCGTTTCCATCAGGAAAAATATGTGATATTAATCTTCTGACTCCATAGTTCCGTAATCCGTAATAACAATGTCTAATGATGGATTGTAGTGTGGTAGCAATAAATCAGAACTAAAAAAGTGTTTTGATTTTCTCAAATGATTTTTTACATATGTTTGACCAGTTATATTCGGTATCTTTTTGTAAAAGATTATTCAGAGGCTCCCGTAACTTATGCAGTTCATGTAAGAAGGAACCATGACTTACAAGGCCCAGAAAGGATCGTAGTGTTGCAATATCCTTTGGAGCTGTCATGTGCTTTACTGCCTGAATATTACCCGAATCTGGTTGTGAGCCATTTGTATCAAATATGAATCCAAGGTATTTCACAGAAGTTTGGAAGAATTTGCATTTGTCTTGTCAAGTGAAATTCATATTGTTGAATTCGATCCATCATGGAAGTAAGACAATGCAGACGTTCCTCTCGTAATGTGCCTGTAACAATAATATCATTAATGTAAGCGGAAACTCTTGGCCACCCTGTGAGCATTGCATCCATAGTTTGTTGGAATATTCTTGGAGGTGACTTGACTCCAAATGGAAGGTAGTTAAATTGAAATAATTCTTTATGGGTGTTAATAGTGAGAAGATTTTTGAATCTTCATCAACTTTCATTTGTAGATATGCATTCAGTTTTTCAAATCACGTTCCACCGTTGGGTTTTGAGAACAGATTCTCCGGTACGGGTAGTGGATATTGCTGTGTTTCTAGTCTGCCATTTAACCCTATGCTGAAATTCGCACATAGGCGTACTTTGCCGTAATCCATCTTCACAATGACAATAGGTGCTGCCCAGGATGAGTAAAGTGTAGTTTGAATTCTTGTTGTAGACGATCCTATTCTTTTTCTACTGTAGTTAAAGCATATGGTACCGGGCACTTTGGTCTGAAGACTGGTTTAGCATCTGCCTTCAGTTTTAAAGTCGCTTTTAGAATAACATTCAATATCTTCTTGAAAAACATCAATGAACTTTGATTTAATTTTGTACTTAAAATGTGTTTCAGCATCTGTTGCAGCATCTGTTGCAGCATTAATCTTGAAAGAATTGAAAATTGACTTTAGGAAAACATTGCAAAAATCAAGCTCTTCAGTTCCAATCAAGGATTTCTCCACCAATTTGATGTTGTTTGAAACCGATGGACTTTGTTGTTGCACCATTATTGTGTCTGGTTTTAGATTTATGAGTCGTTGACATTCTGTGGTTAAGAATTTGTACCGTCATTTCTTTGTCGTTTTGAACCATAGACAGTAGACGTGTGCGTGTGTCGGCATCTGCTGGAGATTGTAAAACTGTGATGAAAATAAGGAATTTGAATTGATCCCCTGTCAGCGATTTCAGCCGAAAATTTTCGCATGACAGATTAACAATTCCAGCATATTTGACGTTTGTAACATTTTTCTTTAATTTTAAACAATTGTAGCAGATATTAAATAAAGATGCTGACTCACCAAAAATATCTGATAACGGTTCTATCGTTTCATCAAATGTGAAATCTCCTGTTTTTTCTTGTTTTTGTTTTGTTTTGTTTTTTTTCGGTAGGATGAAATTTGAATATTTTTCATGTTCTTCTGAGCCCAGCCTTCGAATTAGTAAACGTAATCTCCATGCATCGTTTTGAGCCTTTAAAAATTCTTCTTGCTGGTTTCGCAATAAATTTTTCAATAAATTTGAACACGTTACGATTTTTTCTTTTCGTTTATGTACAATTTTTCCCCCTTTTGTTTGCTAAAAATGTTTTTGTTTGTTTGTTTGTTTGTTTTTTTGTTGTTTATTTGTATGTGTTTACAAAAAAAATTATTGTGGAAAAAGTTTTTTTCCGTGTGTTTACAAAAAATGTGTGCGTGCGTGTGCAGTCAGCACCAGCCCTATTCAGGGTTTAACCGGCTTCCTCCGAAGGAGAAAGTTTCATGGGAGCATGAAATTCACAAGCGGTCCCCAGTCACATGTATATCCCCGACAGGGGAGATAACGGCGTTAGGTTTTTGCAACTTTTTGCAGGGAGATGTCGACGTCCTCCTACATACAGCACCTGGACTTCCCAAATTGGTCACCCATTTTAGTAATGACCAGGCTCAACGTTGCTTAACTTCTGTGATCTGACGGGAATCGGTGTGTCAACGTGATTATGCCGTATACAAAACAAAAAATATTGTGGAAAAAGTATCTTTTTTTCTTTCTCGTGTGTCCACAAAAAAATATTAAGCAAAAGGGTTTTTTTTCCGTTTGTGCAGAACAGAATTCTCCGACGCAGTTTTTTTTTATTATTTATGTTAGATTATCACCATGGGTTTTTTTTTTGTTGTTTTTTTTGTTTGTTTTTTGTTTGTTTGTTTGTTTGTTTTTTGTTTGTTTCTTTAAATCTGGTATTTAATTCAAAATAAAGTTTTCATTGCTTTCCCATGTTTAAGTCACAAATATTATTTTAGTTGGAGTGTCACAATTACATTCTAAATATTATTTTTATTGCTTTATTAACGCATTCTACGAATATACATTTTTATTACTGTATTGCCATTAGAATAACTGTGTGTGCACGTGTGTGTGTGTGTGTGTGTGTGTGTGTGTGTGTGTGTGTGTGTGTGTGTGTGTGTGTGTGTGTGTGTGTGTGCCTTTGCGATGAGTTGTAATCAAATATGGATTGTGTGTATATCGTTTTCTCGTTTAGAAATATATTTGCTGCGGTATTAATCATCAAACATTCTGTGACGCCATTTTGTCTCTTCTAATCAACAAAACAGCAACGTTCTTCTTCTTTTTAATTTGAAGAGACTCAATACTAGGTTGATGGACGTAAGGCTGTATGGGGCGGCCGCTTTTTACAATCAGCACAATTTGATACAAAAAAGATAATATGTTTATGCATTGCCTTGAAAGATTATATTTTATACGCATACATAATATATATATATGTGTGTGTGTGTGTGTGTGTGTGTGTGTGTGTGTGTGTGTGTGTGTGTGTGTGTGTGTGTGTGTGTGTGTGTAATTATGTGTGTATGTCCGCGTGTAAATCTAGATTGAACTTGCCTTCTATTGATTAGCGTCTACGTACTGTCTGTGCGATAATATTGTTGGACCAAAAGGGATTGCTGTCAAACTTGCAATTTAATTAGCGAAAAGCTAAATCAAGTTGGAGCTAAAAGAATTGTTTTTCTCATCATGTGAATAGGAAATTCAGTTGACAAGCGCGCAAGCTTGCTTAAGGTCAGTGGACAGCGACGATTGACATTTTTCCCAGACTTTGGGAAAACTGGAGTATATTTCATTTTGGGAAGGAGCAGATACGATATAATAATTTGTGATAATTAGAGAGAGAAAACAGACGATAAAGTAGTTTGACACAGTGAGGGGTATAACCTACCACTACTGAGACAGCTGAGAGAGAGTTAGCCCGGAGAGGACCGGGTAGCGCCAGTTTCCTTCGATGAATTCTCGCCACAATATAATTAGCTGCATTTTATAACCAAGAGACTCGATTTCTTTTCACCCGCTAAAATCACATCACTAATAGACAAATCCCTGATTTAGGCTTGGGTTCGCCACACAAAACTCGCCCAGAATTTCAAAAAATACTTTTACTAGAAATTGCATTTCAAAAAGGTTTTTTTCTACACAAAAGCAATATTGTAACTCATACACAGAATACTTATTTTCTTTACAAAAAAGAACAACCGTCAAATTGTTATTTATTTTTTATGCTTGAAGGTCATCTCTGTTCTTCAGTGGTACAACTTTTACGATCAATGGCGGACGATTCCCCTCTTGATCTTTGATAACGTTGGAAGAGTGGTAATCTGACGAAACAAGGCCCTTTAACAATCGCGGTCAATAAGAGCAGCGACCTTTCTGCGAGCAAGTACCAAATAGACAAGCATAACCCGGGATCAATCAAAATAAGTTATCAGGAGGTGTAAGGGGTAAATTTTGATGGCGCTATGACCAGGATATCACATCTTATGGTCACGAAAGGAGCAATAATATTACGTCTGGGCGTGCGAGGGTAGTAAGAGGAAAAGAAAGTTTTATGCTTACTGTGTTGTGTCTGTATTTCATGCATGTATATGTGGGATAAGTAAGCCCTACCACCTTATAAGGGCTGCGGGGGAAAGGTTGATGCCTCTTGGCCGGCGATAATGACATATTTAGCAAAGTCTTACTCAATCTCCACGATAGCTACGATATTGTGAAAAGTTCACTTTTAGCTATCCAAATATACCCCATCTTATTTCGCTTCAAACAATGTAATATCTAGTTGGTCTTATATCCCCGATGAGACGTACTAACATCGAAACGCTGGTTAACTCGCATAAGCTGTTTTAATGTTTATATATTTTTACAGGGTGACCAAAAAAAACAGGCCCAAACTCTAAGTAGGCCCCGTTTCTTAGTGTTTTGTCCGAATGAAATGAAACTTTGGTCATAACTAGTTTATTATATTCAAAACACCACATCAAAACTAGGGTTTTTGGCCTTTTTTCTCCGTTCTACAGCATATGTTCTAGATGGCCTCCATTTAGCTTTTGTTTTTTTTGGGGGGGGTCACACTGTATTATTATAAAACTTCAAATTCTGCTTTGTATTGAGCACCTTTGAAAAAAAGATTGGTTTTAATTTCATTTCATCTATATATTTAAACTTAATGGTTTTGATCCAGAATTTTTCCTTTATCAAAATAAATAAAGGAAAAAAAAAACATGGTCGGAAAAATACCGATTTAGCGGCAACTCGGTATATAGCACGGTATATTATGTACGGCTTAATCAAGTTGACCCACCGGTTCCCGCTGGATCACCGAAGTTAAGCAACGTTGAACCTGGTCAGTACAAAATGAGTGACCATTTGGGACTTCGATGTGCTCTATGTGCTCTTCGCTTGTCTCGGCATTGTTTCCAGTCGTCCTGGAATTTTCCTTGCCACTGGACTCAGTGCCGATTCAGGAGAAGTGTGGTTGGAGATGGCGCAGCCCTTGCCTCACAATTACACGCGCAGCTGCCCCTACAAGCGATTGGGCACGTTTGAAAAAAGATTGGCTTTAATTTCATTTCATCTATATATTTAAACTTAATGGTTTTGATCCACAATTCTTCCTTTGTCAAAATAAATAAAGGAAAATCTGTATGATGTACGTATCCGTAACGTTTAGTTCTTTTAGTTGCTGATTACATAATTTGCCTTTGCAAATTTATTCTATAAAATCTAAGCCTAACATTAATTCAATGTTTCTGTTTCTCAATTTCCCCCTTCCTTCAGTGAATTTATTGCAATGTTCAACGCCATCCGTCATTTAAGTTGAAACTTCCATCGTTGTCAGCATGCTTCTCTTACTTGTAATAACAAATTTGATGCGTCATGATAGCGAGTGGAATCGGGGTGAGGGGAGGGAGAAGCGGGTAAGTCTAGCGTAATCTAATCTTAAGCATTTTAATGATGAAATTAATATTCTGCAACCAGACTATTGCTGAGCCTTACTGGCTTGCCAATTGTGCCAACTCATAAACAGAGGGTTATGGTTATGTTAGGATTAACATATAAGACAATCATGAAAACATCTGGCCGAAACCAGATTTGCAAAAAAAAAAAAAAAACAGGCGCTGATATTCGTCAAATACGTCCATTTATTCTGTGCGGTTTAAATGGCATAGCAAACGGGTCTAACAGACCAATGAAAATTCAATTTCAAACTTTCAAACTTATAGATCAATGAAAATGTTATTTTCAAACTTACGCCTTACAGAAGAATGAAAATGTTATGTTTAAATTTACGCCTTCCCTATGCTTCCGTTCAGTCTTGAAAGACAAAGGATACCCCTTAGGGCAGTAGCGCGTGTAATTGTGAGGCAAGAGTTGCGCAATCTCCAACCACGTCTCTCCTGAATCGGCACTGTTTGAGACCAGTGGCAAGGAGAAGACCAGGGCGATTGGAAACAATGCCGAGATAAGCGGAGAGCACATACAGCACCTGAAAGTCCCAAATGGCCACCCAATTAGTACTGACCAGGTTCAACTTTGCTTAACTTCGGTGATCCAGCGGGAACTGGTGTGTCAACGTGATTATGCCGTATTTACGCCTTACAGACCAATGAAAATGTCATTTCAAATTTACGCCTTACAGACCAATAAAAATGACATTTCAAACTTACGCCTTACAGACTGGTTATACTTGTTAGTATTTAGCAAGGAAGCAGAACTGAACGATAGAGTGAGCGTGATAGCGACTATTTACGAGAGCGCCCCGCCGGTAACAGTTACATCCAGACCTAGGGAGGCGGAGGTGAATATTATATGTGTTACTATAACACCCTCTCTGTTTAGTTATATGTGTATATCTATTGTCTGTGTGCATTTCTTGTATGCTTTGGCTTTGATTTATATAGAGGGTGATGTTAGTTCTGCTCGATTTTATTTGGAGAGTAAGCTATATTTGTTTTTGTCTAGTATAGGTCCGGTGTTGTTGGGTTTGGTGGTTTGGTTTCCAACACTAATTTCCATTTGATCAATTCGTGGTCTGTATGATGACAGACTCAGGGATATCAAAGTAAACCTTTTTATCACCGGAATTGGTATGTTGCACAAATAGGTGCGATTATGACGGAGTCTAGTTCCATTGGATGTCTCCATTATGTAGCTTCTAGACCTTCCGTCATTCTCGACAACGGTTCAAAGGTGTCATGTGTTGTCAAATTTATTTCATACGTGTACACACTGACCTGATTTCATTATAGTATTATGGGTTTTTATGCTTGCTGATCTATCACGTAACTTCCACTGTCTGTAGTTTTTGGGTGTTTTTATATGTCTTGGGGCTGCCGTTGAATTTCTGTGGGTCCATGCATATTCGGAGACTCCGTCTTTCTTCGTGCTGTATGCCAAACTGGAGCACCACTCTGTGTGTGTGTGTGTGTGTGTGTGTGTGTGTGTGTGTGTGTGTGTGTGTGTGTGTGTGTGTGTGTGTGTGTGTTTTAAACTGTATATGGCACATCTTCTCCAAAGATCCCTTTAATTTTCTCCTTCACTTTGTCTTTTAAGCGAATGCTGCATTTGCGTTACTATAACACAGACCAATAAAATGCCGTTTCAAAAGTTCGCCTTACAAACCAATAAAAATGTCATTTGAAACTTACGTTTTACAGACTAATGAAATGCCATTTAAGACTTACGCCTTACTGACCAATGAAAATGTCATTTCAAACTTACGCGTTACAGTGCAAAAAAAAATCATATCATGATGTTATTCATCATTCAGATGCGATTCCATTAATCTTCATTTCTGAGTAACTTTTGTCATAATAAGTGTTATTTCTTTGGTAAACAAAATCGATTTCCAGTGTTGTACAGGAAGATAAAGTATTCAAATCATCATCATCATCACGCAGGACTTCATAGATGAAGATGACTAGTCATGACTTAATCCTACGGTGTTGTAGCATTCCCCAAAAGTAGTGCATGGGTAGTTACCAGGATGATTGCCTTTGGTAATGTTTTTTGTTCAGGCCTTGCCTTAATTTCTGCCCACTAATCTCTTTGTGCCCATTTTCCAATTCTTCATACAATAGGATTTTTGGGATGCCATTCCATTCTGGCCACATGTCCAGTCCATCAAAATTGTGTGGTCGCGAGTACGGCTTCTGTGTTGTCCATATTTGTTCTGTTGAATACTTCAACATCTGAATAAATCAGATGTAATCGTCGTTATTATCGCTGACATAGCAATCTTGTGCGAATGTGGATTGGTTTACTCTCATACAAGGTTTCCTGTGGCGGAAAGGTCCATATTGGAATTCTTAAGGCACGCATAGATTGGTTAGATTGGTTTTGGTTCCTACTCCTCGTTTAAGTTTTGTGGAGTGTTAAAAAAAAAGTGAAAATCCAATCATTATTCCCTTACGGGGGGGGGTCACGTGAGCTAATTTCTATAAAATCAAATGATTAGGGTTCCCTATTTTTATTCTTTATCATTGCTAAAGTCGACGTTGATAGACTGTCTTACCATGCAAGCCCATTAAAGTGGGTTAAACTATTCTTTATCTTTTGACAGAAGAGCCAACAACGGCAAGGGTTAGAAGCGCGCGCACTTATTAACGGAAAACGGCTTCACACATAAAATAAGTTGACATACTGGTTCTCAGTATGCTTTAATCAATGTTCAACCTGGTCAGTTCCAAATGGTAGGAGTAGTGTGTGAGAGAATAGAGAAACCGTCCTGCGAAAACTCGCCAGAAGCGCCTATGGCCAGGATATGCATGCTACTGAGGACTGATCGTGAATTTGATATTCCGTAGTAACTTCTTCCTTGAATGCAGGTAGTTGACTCAACCCGCTCAAGAATGATTTAGCAAGAAAAAAGACCAAGCGTTTTCCGTGACGGCACGAGTTAGAAAGCTCTCCTTTCGCATATTTACCTTTTACCTTTCGTATATAATTCTTTATTATTTGCCAAAGTAAAATTGTTCAGTTAATGCGCGATTTTTTGTTTGTTTGTTTCTGAATTTGAATAAATTTAGCGGATAAAGTACTAGTTGAGTTGATTTAAAAAATGAAGCTCTTCTGGAGATTTAAGATTAAATCTTCAGTGCGGGCCCCACTAAGAATACAATTGCGAATTACTTAAGGCTCCTGCCCAGTTATGGCTGACAGAACGAGAGCATGCTAACCCTTGTGTGTTAGATTAATTAAATTGCCGTTTGAAATTCCTGGATGCGATAGAAAGATTTCCGAGTTCCACAGAAAACGTCCCGATTTCGACAAGATACTCCTGAACAAAATACGAAGTTCCATCGGCTGAAACGTTGTGAAAACAACACTCAAAATGAGAACAGTAGTTCGAATAATCCAAATAATTCATTATACGCACGGTTGTTATTCCCTTTCTAACCAAAAGCTGTCGCTCTGATCCAACATTTTGCCTTAATCCTTTTTGTCAAAAATCCACATCAAACCTGTAAGTTGCAGCTAAGACGAGCGTTCAATAAGTAATGCTTCTGACTCAATTCTAGGTATCTGATCTAGCCGGAAGTTAGCATGTGCAATGATTCCTATCTCTCTTGGTCATGTAGCAATAGTAGTTTCTGATTTACATGTTTTTTAACTGGGTAAGGTGTGAAATTGAAATTGTCGAGTTTCGTGCATTGGTCTGATTTGCAATAACCCGTGGCGTAGCGAATACAGTACTTGGTTAATACACGTTTTATATTATTTTATATTATTTGAAATGGCGCATACCGCCAGAGACCTTTGATGAAATTAAAGAAACGTATAGTAATGATGCCCTTTTTATATGAACTTGCAACAGGTTTGTATCGTGAATTCAAACATGGCAAGAAATCCAAAACTCTGTAGAAACAGTTCCCTCTTTTTACCATTGATGGGGAATTTTTCAGTCAATTTGAGGCGGCAATTTTAGAAGATCATGCATGACTATTCACCAAATTGCTCAAGAAGTCGAAATTAGTACAGGTTCTGTGGAAACTATCATTTGTGACCATTTGCACATGTATAACATGTCTGTCAGAGGGATTCCCAGGTTGCTGACACCGTTCTAGAAGCGAGAACGCTTCAGGTGCTCAAGGATTTTATTTGATTTTATTTGGAGATATGTCAAAAAGTTTTTCAAAAAACCGATTACACAGTATGAAACTTGGATATATTACTATGCTTCAGAGACGAAAACTCAATCAAGGCAGTGGACGTACTTATAGTCATCATCTCCAAAGAAGGCAAGTTTACAGCCTTCCGCTACACAAGTTTCTGGGGCCAGCGTGACAGACCGACCGAAACGCTATTTTATATTGACGCATTACGCACAATCAGATCAAATTAGTTATTAATATATGAAAGCTCTCAATAATTAATGTCCTTGACCCACTCCCATTTGTTTGACTTAAATGAACTTTTGCATGTGCAATCAGTTATATCTCTATGGGTTGTGTGGAAAATTACAGCTCGCAGTATTCTGGCGCCAGTTTGGAATAGTGATGATAGATTTCCCGGCAAAGGGAACCACAGCCACAAGAGCATATTATGTGTCACCTTTGAGAAAATTAGAAGCTATCAAAATCAAAAATCAAGACAAGATCGACAAAGGCATTCTCTTCTTGCAAGACAATGCTTTTGGTTCGCAACTACATGTCGTTTATATATATATTATTCCTTAATTGGAATTCATTTTTTTTTTTTTCATTTTTGAGATGAGCATTATATATTAATTTATTTTTATTTCGGACTATCATTCTCATCTTTATTAGTTGTTGTTTTTGATCTTTTATTGGTTTTGTTTATTCACAACGTTTCGGCCAACTGTTCCTCTGGCCTTCGCCAGGTAGTAACCGCGACGGATAGGAACTTCGAATCTCCTAACTGCATTCTCAGCCATCACTGCCATCCGTAGTTGTTGTCGTCTCATCACATTTTGGCCAATTAACATCTGGCACGCTTTGGGTGGATTAATACATGTCGCTTGATCAGAAGCACGATCGTATGGCTAACAAATCCTCCCCCATCGCTCTACTCTCCTGGCTTTACACTCTCTAACTTTCATCTTATCCCAGTCATGAAGTAGTTTTTGAGAGAAAAGCGTTTCCTAGATGATGCCGGTTTCATTTCTGAAGTCATTTTGTGGTAAGAGAATCAACCTTGAATATTATACAAAAATACGGTCTCCAGAAATGCACTAAACGATGGGAGAAATGTGTAATTAATTCTGAGCGGTTCCTGTGTAGAGAAAGAGTAATAACTGTGCCAAGTTTCGTTGCTCTACTACTATCAGAAACATTATTTATTGAATGCCCCTTTGTACGTCACAGATGTTGGATTGCAAGATTATTCTTGTGATGTTGCTGATATGGTTTATATTATAAAAACGTGGTAGTTTCGATGGTGCCAGGTAAAAGATTAATATCATTTATTAACATGAAATAACAAGATACTCGGATGCTGAATTACCCGCAGCATCATCTCTCGCTTCTAACGGGTAGTAAATTAGTCCTATTCTAAGTTAATGTCATCTTAATATCATCAGTCAAACGTGCCTGGTTTCCTGTTTATAGATTTGTTTTATTTCCTCTGCAGATGGCGATGAAACGTTTGCTGATTGTCCCGATGAAACGGTATGGATGAGCCCCACTGTTGAATGTTATTTTTTTTATTTCTCCATTAAAATATCTTTGCATTACTAAACATCATTTACCTCCAAAGCGTGCCACAGAATTAACCCCCATACATGTAACACCCCATACATGTAACACCCCATACATGTAACACTATGTAACTTTAATATAAGTTGATATTATCATCATAACTTTTGTACCATTTTAAACAAAAAATCCTAAAATAAACTAATCATATTTTTTTATTTTTCGGCGTGCGAACATAATGAAAATGCGAGAGTAAAATTGTTCTTACATTATCTACACCTTAAAACAACGGTCATATGTTGTCGGCATTTTGAAGCGAATACAAAGCCGTGTTTAATAAATCTGGCAAAACTCAACCAATAGCTATTTTGATTATTCCTTTTTAGCGCTTTTGGTCATCTGTCGAATTAACGCAATTTAATTTACCCACAAAACGATTATGTCGCCGATTTTGCTTAAAAATTTGATGATTTTGCACAAGGAAATAAAGGTATCTACCTAACATACTTAGAGTAAGAAAAATAGATGCATTTTTTTTTTTAATATTACGAGAAACATTTTGAATTATGTATATTTAAGAATTGTATAAATAAGTCTTCAACAATATTTTTAAATGAGTGATTAGTTGATTTTTGGCAGAGCTTAAAAGTTAAATGTGTTTTCAAATTTCATAATGACGTCATCTTATTACGCTGTTGTTTACGTTGTAGATTGTCGCCTCTCTTCTAATCGTTTTGATAAAGTTGTTTTGTCAAAGTTGTTTTGAAAAAGTAAGGACATTGCAACGAATAACCTTAACATAAAATTGCCTCGGTATTTGTCAACTACACTCAAGGGATAGGTTGGTGTATCTGTTGGTAGAATACTCATTTTTTGCCGACAGCGTTTTAAATTGAATATAAAGCGTAATGTATTGTAAAAAAAAACAGTTAAGTAAATTTTGATAAACGATTCATTATAAAATTTTCACTTACAGGAGATGAATCGTGGTTCAAATGACTGAATATTTACTCGAACTAGCCTTAACTCGTAAAAGAAAATGTAACGAAAATAATAATCTTTTATGAAGAATCTATTAAAAATGTAAGTGGTTTGGTGAAGTGAGGAATTATGGGAAAGAGAAGAAATACATGGAGTATGAACCGAAGGAAAGAGACGGTTCAGCACAATCCTTTTCTGTTTGTATTATGGTGTTGCATAATGTCCTGCCAGTTTTTTTTTTGTTTGTTTTTTTTTCAAGAAAATCAAAAAGGTTTAACAGCAAAAGTAAGTTTTTATGGGATCCAAGCTCCAAGTTTTTGTGTGGTCCCATCGACTGAAGATGGGGTGAAAATGTCGCAAAATCACACTGCATTTTTTTCACCCTTTTTCTACATGTCTGATGGCCATCTTCCTTCAAAATAACCCTTAGTTGATCTCCGTCTATCTTGGTTGGTCTTCCGGAACGAAGAGCGTCATTGGGGTTAAAATTATCGTGTTTGAATCTGGTAAACCAATCTCGAACAGTTCTCTCAATTATAGCGTTTTCTCCATATACGGCACAAATATCTTTGGTCACTTCACTCGCTTTTTGACCTCGATTAAAGGCGAAAAGAAGGTGGTGTCGAAAATGTGAGTTTTTTTATCTACTTGACAATCCATTTGACGGTTCTGAAAAACGAGAAAAAATTGTATGAGCAACAAACGATGACCATTATCTTGTAGAACAGAACACGTGCTTTCTATTGATATATAACAAGAAACGGCGGGAACTTATGCAAAAAGCTGGTATTTTATATTTACTTTTAACGAAATAAGAAATTTGATGATATAGAGAAGGAAGAAGAAAAAGAAAAAGCATAAAACAAATCAAACGAAGAAAAAGATTGAAACAAATAAAGAGAAGAAGAAGACGAAGAAGAAGAAGAAGAAGAAGAAGAAGAAGAAGAAGAACGAACGAACGAACGAACGAACGAACGAAACTAAGGAGAATTAAATAAATGTAACAAAGAGGAAGAAGAAAAATGAAACGAAAAAAGAAGAATGACAAGAAGAAGAAAGCGAAAAGGGAAAAGAAGAAGAAAAGTGAAGAGGAAGAAGAAACAAACGACGAAAACAAAGAATGACAAAGAAAGAAAAGAGAAGGAAAAATAAAACGAAGAAAGAAAACGAAAAAAAAAGAAGAAAATACAAAAGAAGAAAACGACGAAGAAGGAAAAGAAAAAAGGATAAAGAGAAAAAGAAGCGAGTGGAGAGAGGGGGGATAGACAATACATAAAATATAACTTAAAATGTTTTGCTTATTTTAGACAACACTTGTGACTTTCTGCGCAAATTAATAGCTAAGTAAACCAACTTTGCGGAAACGTCTCACATTAAACTAAACATCCTTTCTTTAAACGCTTTTTTTCTCACCGAAAAAATATTTATGTTAACAAGAATGAAAGGTTAAATATTTCATGTTAAACTCAACTTCATTTTCAAGGTTATATTTGTTTGTAAGCTTGTATCTGCATAAAACTATCCCAGTGAGATATTTGCGGAAAGGTCATGACTTACTCCTATGACAACCACACCAAGGAATTATGCGAATTCTGCTAAATTATCTCATTTCGATAATGAAAATGTCTGCGAGATGACAAACTGGATACCGGAATGGTTGATGCTGAAAACGTTTCATCTTGTTGGGTTTTGAATTACAGAAAATGGATTTCCTGTGCATAGAAATGTTTGAGGACTTCGAGGCAAATGGCAAAAACATGGTGGGATGAATATTTTTTTTTAAAAATCCATGGCTTTATAAAGATAACGAAGATGAAGTTTGTTTAAAAATAGACCTACGAGGTGCCTTAATTGAGTTTCCAGTTTGTTTGTTTTTTTGTTTTTTGTTTTTTGTTTTTTTTTTTGTTGCTTTTTTTGTTTTTTTCGTATAGGCACTTTTATTGATAGTACACACATGAAAGTCTAGTCCACTTCAAAGTAATCTCCTCTGGCTGCAATACATCTATTGTACCGTTCTAACAACTTATGGAAGGTTCTATGGAAGGCCTCTTGTGTAAACGTGTCAATGACCCTCGCCACAGTCTCTTTCATCTCCTCAATTGTCTCATAATGACATTGTAAGGTTTTCCTTGAGTTGAGAGAATAAACAAAAATCACAGGGAGCAAGGTATGAACTAAAGGGGGGCGAGGAACTGTCTTAATGCCAATCTTGGCCAAATAGTTTGATCTCCTTTGAGCGCCTTTGGGACAAACTTCGGGTAAATTTTCCGCATCTTCAGTTCCTTGCGAATAATTGTGAGTACAGTGTTCTCACAGTGACATCAAACTGTGCACTTATTTTCTCTATAGATACACGACAGTTCTTATCCATGAACTTCTTTATTTGACCAATCAAATCTGATGTTCTGACTTCTTTACTCCTCCCATACATCTCATAATCCTTCACAGACTTCCTGCCTTCCTTGAATCTCTTATACCACTCTAAAACTGATGCTTGATTCATGCAAAATGGTCTAAAAGTAATTCGAAGCATTCCAAACGTTTCTGTGGCATTTTTTTCCAAGTTTAAAACAGAATTTTGTTGCATATCGTTATTCTAAAGTATCTTCACGTCCAGATTGTATTTTTGAAATTTACTAGCTGTAACAATCCGTTACCGCAGGCATTGGAATACACTCTACTAAAGTAAAGTAAAGTAGGGTGTATTCCAATTCCTGCTGTAACTAATCATCTGAACCTGAAATCATAAAAATTGGTCAGTCATCTCATAAGTTATATAGCATTAACATACAAAATAAGTCTGGAAACTTACTGAAGACATCTCGTATTTCTATTAATATTACTAATGACCCACCGGAAGTTCTTACACGGGTCATTATTGGTGATCGCTCATTGATAAAAGCCAATGATGTTCCCTGGAATCTGAGAAGCAACAAGTTTCTCTAGTATTCCCCCACTTTGTTGTATTCGTAACATAATTCAACAATAAAATAAACACAGAAAAATAATTAATTGTAACAGTAATATTACTGCTCATAATACTGCTTATAATACCAAGCTTTTTAATTAAATTTTAAAATGATAATATTTGTCCATTAATAAACTTATAACGGTTAAAAAATGTAAAGATATAAATTCAATTTACGACATAATATCTATATGATACGAGTTAACAATACAAAAATATATCGGATCAATTACAGTTCAAGCACACCAGAAAAAAAAATTCTCTTTAATTAAAAATCGACTATGACAGAGTTTGTTACCAGTTTATTTATGAACCGATGTTTACCTGAAGTCGTTTCTTTCATTTTGTTTATAATTTAGGATTCTTGAAATCTATTTGAGCCAATATATGCCTATATATACACACATATATATATGTGTGTGTGTGTGTGTGTGTATATATATAAGTACAATTGTCTGTGTGTGTCTGTCTGTGTACATTTCTCTACCAAATTACTCTGTCCATTTTCAATCTACAGACACGAGATTTGATATAAGGGGTATTCAGATTTGGGAAAATCTTTTTAATCGGTTTTCGGCTAGAAATTTGGCTGTCAAGGTGTCGAAGTTCAACGATTTGACCTTTGAAAACTCTACCAAACTCCTCCGCTAATTTTGGGTTTAAACACTTGAAATTTTAGGTTACTTGGGCATGGATCAAACTTTTTAACTTGATTTGAGCATAAAACAATAAATATTAAGGGGGTCAAAATTAGAGTCAAAGTTTTAAAAAATTGACCACTCAGCCAATTTTTGGTTTGAACATTTGAAATTTTACATAAAGTGCATTCAGTTATAGGGCAACATTTGGCTGCCAAGAGGTTAAAGTTGAAAGATTTTACCTTTGCAGATTCTACCAAACTCTTTTTTTGTGGCCAGATTAGATGTTCTATTTCACTTCAATGCTTTTCGTGCCATTAAATTACAACTTTTCTCGTGTGAATGGGGTCATTATCATCCTGAAAGATGACATTTCCGTTCGGAAACAGTTTCTTGACCAATTCATGAACTTGATCATCCAAAATGTTCAAATAGTTTTAATCAGTTTTGGGGCGAAAATTTGGCTGGCAAGAGGTCAAAGTTGAAAGAGTTGACCTTTGCAGACTCTACCAAACTCATCCGCTAATTTTGGGTCTGAATACTTGGAATTTTTTATGTAGGTTACCTGGACATTAGTCAAACTTTTTGATATATATATATATATATATATATATATATATATATACATAAAGTTATGATTCTTCCATGAAGAGGAACTATAGGATCATAAGATTTTCTAATATATAGCCCCCCGAATCATTAGTTATCCACTTACGTGTTTAGCAGTTGGAAGAGAACAATCTAGATTGAATGATTCTGGCGACTGTCTCCAAACAAACACAGAGCCAGAGGTTGGGAATAAAGTGAAGGGCAATTCATCGAAGGAAATGACAGTCTTCCACTGCTCTGAGAACCAATTTTTGACGTTTCTACGCCATTCTGAACGTTTTTCAATATTTGTGTTCGAAAGCAGTGGTTTTCTGATGGTAATTCTCCCATGAAATCCAGTCTCGTGAAGCTCTCGGTAAACAGGTCTTTTTTTGTTTGTTTTTTGTAACCGGATTATCCAGATGATTGTACAGTTACGCTATAATTTTGGGTGCTGTGGTTTTATGTGCTTTCTTCACAATCTTTACAAAGATTCTACGATCTATTTCAAACAGCTTAGGCTTTCTTCCAGGATTTTGTTTAGGGAAGGATTTTTTCCTATTTTCATAGATTGTCACTACCTTGGCGAGCTCCTATCGATACAGCTACCTTCTCAGCCACTTCCGTGACTGTAGCACCTGCAATACGGGCATCAACAATCTGTCCCTGTTTGAAACTTTGGTAGACCTGTCATTTAATTTTGTTTTACTGGTATGCATTACCTGAAATAAAAAATAAATGTAACCAATTGATTCAAGACAATAATAACCAATATGAAACCAACAGAGTGATATTTTTTTCAATTGTTATAGCTTTTTAAAACTGATGCAAAATTTACAAGTGTTTCAGCAGCTTTTTCGTCTAGCTTGAATTGAAATAAGAAAATTTTACGAATTTGGTTTTACAATATTGTATTCAACATTCTCAAAAGGAGACATAATTGTTTAAAAATTATTGTAATTTAAACGATTAGAGGAGAAGACGTAAAATGATATGTAAAGATATTATAACAAAAACTTTTTTGAAAATACATAATTTTAAATCCAAATTAAAAATTCTGCAATAACTTTCTTCTCAACCTAATATATATATATATATATATATATATATATATATATATATATAACTACTTCATTTACTCACATAAAATTAATATACAAAAGCATAAATTTATGCGTAAACTTTAAGTATTTACTTCAAAAGTGCTCAATACACAAGACGTTGCAATCATATATATATATATATATATATATATATATATATATATATATATATATATATATATATATATATATATATATTTAGTAATTTATAAAATATACATGGCGATTAAGCTACACTGAATATTCCGCGTTTCATCCACTCTAGGATTCTTCAGGCTGAAGAATCCTAGATTGGATGAAACGCGGAATATTAAGTGTAGCTTAATCGCCATATATATTTTATAAATTACTAAATATATATATATATATATATATATATATATATATACATATATATATATATACATATATATACATATACATATATATATACGTACATATATACATATATATACATATACATATATATATACGTACATATATATATACATATACATATACATATATATATATATATATATATATATATATAAACAATGTGTATAGCTTTATTGCAGGTCAATATTGTTTTTTATTTTTAAATTGCTATGAAATGCATAGATTTGAAATTTGGTACACTAGAAGAATATAATATGGTTCATTATTTCCCTGATTTTTGTGTTATTTGAACAAATATTTTGAAAATTATGCCAATTTTTCTATTTTTTGCTAATTTTAAATGTGTATCTCTTTATTGCAAGTGTCCTAAAATGTATTTTCTCGGTAATAATGTAATATTATGACCCTTTTAGGCTGTGATCATAGCGTAGTATATGTGTTAACTGTGGCAAGCGGGATCAAGGGTCAAAACATTATTATTATTTGTAATTGTTATTATTATTATTATTATTATTATTATTATTATTATTATTATTATTATTATTATTAATTGATTTGAGCGACGGCTGGTCGCTGGACCAGTTATTATGATTAGAAGAATCAACAATTAAATTGGGGAAGAAATAATTTACGTGTGAATCGCAAAAGGAATGTGAAAATAGAAAATAGATGTAAACATTATTTTACGTTAGGTTGGTCTGAGACACGTAATTAGGTGACGTAAGAGGACACGTGATGTAGTTAGTTTTGAAGAGATTTAGACAGTTGAGCTTTAACCACCAAAGTGGACAGACGGTCAAGGCAGGGATGGACAGACGGTTAGGGAGCGGGCTGTAAGAATAGAAAATGTAGACGAACTGTGAAAACCATTTGAGACAGCTGTAATCAATTTATATTATCAAAATATAAAGAGTTTTTTTGTGGTTTCACAAGTAAGAACAGATGTCTCATTTGGATGGTGCTGATCTTTTCATGGATCATCACGGAGCAGCAGGAAGATAGAACTCTTCAAGAAAAAAGGTATG
Organism: Euprymna scolopes; assembly: GCF_053919585.1. Taxonomy (NCBI): domain Eukaryota; kingdom Metazoa; phylum Mollusca; class Cephalopoda; order Sepiida; family Sepiolidae; genus Euprymna; species Euprymna scolopes. The sequence continues at coordinate 62,053,806 of NC_136507.1, forward strand.
AAGCATGTATTATTCTTCTTATATATGAACTGTAAAAATATCCCGTGTGATAAGTCTGATACAATATGACTCAGTTTACACGTCAATATCATATCCCCCTGACTAAACAACACACATACGATTTATATGTTTATTATCTTTTTGTTAAAAGAACAATATCTCACATCCACAAGATAACACATGACACGTTTTAATATATCTCTCTGTTAATATAATCTCCTGCAATATACAACAATAAGACAATGTTCTAACTTCATATTTCTATTCATATAAAATAAAAAATATATCCAGTAACAATATTAACCAAAAACAAGAACGAATTTCACATTATTTTGTTTTTATTGCTTTGTACAACTCCTGAATATACGTGTTGAAATGAATCGAATATATAAAAAAAAAACGCAACTAATTGCAATGAAATGTGAAATTATTTTCATTAAAACTTTTCAGTTTATTTCTCATTGTCATGAAGAAAAAAAGTTTTGTTTTTAATAACATAGACGCATGTTCTTAAAATGCGCCCATTCAATTTGTGCATGACCGACTTATTAAGCAACAGATGGACGCCCAGAATCACCAATACAGGTGTGTTCGGACGGATTAAAAAGCAAGCGCGATGGAAATGCTATTTCAAACATAATTGTGACCGACCAACCAACTGACCAGAAACGTGCTCGTATCTAAAAATGTGCCTGTATTATTTGCATTCTTCGGACTACTGTTCTTATCTTGAGTGTTATTTTCACAACGTTTCTGTCGATGTAACTCCAGGTATATCCAGTTGGACACTGGAATCTTTCTATCGAAATCTGGAATTTGCACTAAATTTCGAACGGAACTCTTTAATTTAATCCGTGGGATAGCATGCTAACTTGCAACTGAATTCACCAAGTATCTACTATGCTTTGCGAAACGTGAAAATAATACTTATGATGAGAACAGTAGTCCGAAGAATCCAAATCATACAAAAGTTCAGAAACATAACGAAAAATATTGCACTTGTCATTTCTAATGCTGCGTAATGGTGGCTGCTAACCACAGCAACAACAGAAAAGTGTCTATTGAAATACAAGTTATTGAAACGTTATTAAAATACCGTCAAATTTACAAAAGATTCTATTCAAAAAAATTAAATCAACGTCCTATTTTGGCATGGGGTCAATTCGTGCAGATATATATTTTTTTTTTATTTACTGTCCGCCTTAAAAATTCAAACCGAAACTGTTTTTGTTTCTTTTGTTTGAGCCAGAAAAAAAAATTGCAAAATCACGACCATTCTCTCATCTATTGCAAAATGCTTTGTGACAAGATTCCAATATTTTCATTAAATTCTTTTGTAGAATAGTATTCTTTGTTTACAAATAATTTCAATAAACTATCCTTCCAAGTTTTATATTTAACTCGTATATTTTTCCACTTAAGTATGGAAATGACTTAGCAAAAGCTAAACGATTATCAGACATGATTGATATGTTATGACCTTTGAGGTCAGCTTTGGTCTCATATGCGAGTAGGGTTCTGAGTGCTAGGTTTAAACAAAAGAATTTGGAACAAGATTTCAGTTTCTGCGTAAACTTTAGTTATAGAAAAATGTAATGTAAAATTCTGCTAGATAGATACGCTCAAATACAGGATAACCCTCCTATTCAAAATAATGCCACTCATTGAAATAAAACTTACACTTTTTCTACGATCTTACTCTATTAGGAAAAATAAACTCTAATCTATGCCTGACTAATTTTCAGTTACAGTCATTGGAGGCCAATAGTCTTTATTTTATCACCGTTAAATGGTAAGTATTCTTCCATTGGAACCGTCCTGATTTTGGTGTAATGGCTCTCTGCCATTCGGGGAGTCTTTGCAATGATTCCATAGATGAAAATCTGGGTAATTAAGGTTCAATGAATGTGAGCTTCATTTAATTTCACACCTCGTAATAACGAGAGGACCACTGAAGTGTCCTCGCATATTACTGACCGGCGTTAAAGCAAAGACTGGTAGACATGACTGAAACTTGACGGAAAAGTAAAGCCTAGACTGGAATTTATTTTTTACCAAATATGTTTTAATTAGAAAAAGGATTGCGAATTTTATTAACGACTAGCAGGCAAGCCCGACGTTGCCCGGGATTGAATGAGGATCAACGGATGTTTCACACTCCCATGTTTTTATTGTTATCGAAATCGATAAAATCACCCATTTTTTCCAATCAAATCGATTGATTGCTTTCTCTAGTTGGAGACCCATCCCGGTGGAAGCAACGCAGTGATTTAGTTCACAATGCATCGTAATCTACATTGCACTGTAGAGAACTTACTGTTGATTTTATTAAATTATTTTTATATATATATAATGGTTTCAATTAAAGTTTAAAATGCAAAAGTCAAGTACCATAGTTCAATTCTGCTCGAATTCATTTTGAACGCGCCGTTGTTATATCAAAGAACCTACTGTTGATTTTATATGTCTGGTCTTACTGTTTGTGCGGTGATTTGTGGAGAACTGAACAGTGAGATGTACATTCAAACTTCTATAGGTTAGTACAGTCAGAGAAGCGGGAAACAGGGAGGGAATTCCAAAGTCCAACGAAAAAGGCTATTAGAGTACCTATTTACTATGCCTCTCCACGGGACAGAGTTAGACACCAGGGTCGTTTTTTAACGTGGAGAAAAGGTACAAAAATAAAAATTGTCTCAGTCGTGAAGGATTTCTCCTCCACCGAAAGAGAACAAGAAATAGAAGTGCAGCATCTGAAGAACAGATACTACACTTTGATCTTGTCTCGAATAGTCAGCTTTCTGGCATCCAGTTAAAGGATGAGATTTTGCTGTTTGTCGGGTGAGTCGGGAGTATGCACGTCAAGGGGATACAAGTGCTATGTGTTCATCAAAATAGATTCCATTAAAGTACTTGTAAAACGGCCACAGCGATGCGACACTGCGGCGATGGGACAACGGTTGGGTCTTGGCCGATAGTGCGAGGCCTATTAGATTTGAGTTTCTTAACCCCGTATAAGAGAGAGAAACCAATGTTAGATGCACCAGTCAATATGTGGCGACAATATTTCATACATGGGCGAATAGTAACTTTATAAAAATACAGTATACGCTCTAGATATTTTTCAATTAAGTTTGTGAAACGGTGGAGGGATAAAGAAAAATGTGGAAAAAATAGTTCCACACAACCACATAAGAGTCGAATCACATTTCAATCTTTCCATTTCAATTTTCAATTTCAGTTGAAATAGATGCCTTCAATTGTACAAAATCCGACACGAACTGTTTTAATCTTTTCATTTCTCGACGCTTTCAATTTTCAAGGTTCGAATGCGAATTGTTTAATATTACCATTTGTCAACGCTTTCAAGTCTCAAAGTTCGACGGTAATCGTTTAATATTTCCATTTCTCGATCCTTTCAATTTTCAAAGTTCCATACGAATTGTTTAATATTTCTATTTCTCAACGCTTTCATTTTTCAAAGTTCGATGCGAATTATTTTAATCTTTTAATTTCTCGGCGCTTTCAATTTTCAAGAATCCCACTTTTGTCTCGGTCGCATCAACTTTATGCCGAAATAGCTTGTAATTAAAAAAAAAAGGATTTCTGACAGTGTTCGTTCAACATTTTAAATTCCGACTTGTTCAGTTCGGTTCCAAAAACTCGACTCCTCTACCCTCTTGACTTTAGTCTTTTTATACTGTCTTTTTGGGGCGAAGTCTGACTATATATAAATCCATGCATATCACACTACAAATACTACTACTAATAATAATAATAATAAGAAGAAGAAGAAGAAGAAGAAGAAGAAGAAGAAACCAAAGAACTTTGGGGGGAGGGGGAGACTAGAAGAAATCAGAATCAAGGAGAACACTGAGACTATAAAATAGACGTTGAGACATTAACGCTGAAAACTGGTGAAATCTCACAGAAAATCCTCGAATGCGGAAAATAACTCACATGAGCTATAGACGTTAAACGGCTATATAGAAACTACAACATAAGTAAAACAAAAAGACAGAGAAATACCAAACGGAACCAAAGAAATCGAAACCGGATTTTTTTTTTTTAATGTAATGTCGGTATCAAATGTCACCACATCAAATAGTCGTGAAGTGTCAAGGATGATGAAAAGACTAAGGAAAGAAACACTAACCAAACCTCCACTAAACAGTGCGACAAGAACAGGAATCTTAGGGAGGCTTGTTGTCATACGAATTCCAGTGAAGTGAGGCTAGTAAAGTCTCGCGTTGTTTGAGAGGCCAGTAGTGTCTAGCGGTGCTTGATGTTGATGTGATTGCCAATCTTGGCACAAGGTTATGAGATGATCTTTAAGCATCATGTGGGATATAGCGTGATATGGATTGCTTTGCATATCAGTGAGGATTCGCCCATAAAAAGATAATATAAAAAGACTAAAGTCAAGAGGGCAGCAGAGTCGAGTTCTTTGAACTGAATTGAGCAGGTTAGAATTTAAAATGTCGAACGAACACTGTCAGGAATCCTTTTTTTTATTACATTATTATTATTATTATTATTATTGGCTCACAAGGAGCTTTCACACAGGTTATCAAGGATCGTCCTTGAAAACAGCCTGTAGTGCTCCTTAGAAGCTGAGTGACAACAAGTCTCCCCAGATTTCCAGTAGTCTCCACCTCTTTCGGTAGTATTTGCAAATAAATTTGCATTATCGCAACAGCTGCTTGCCATTGATTTCACGTTGGCAGCGGCTATTGGTCTTTACTGGAATGTGAGTGGCAATACGCCTCCCCAAAGCTCCAGTTCTCTTCACACTTGTCTATCGGAGGACCGGTCAATGCTCTCTCCTCGGTCTTTCCATCCTCCTTGACCCTTCTCGGCTGTTTGGCTTCATTCTTTTTTGGAGGCGGGCGGTGATTCGATAATGGGAGGTGATGGGAGACGGGATAGAAAACTTATGGATATGCATTTTCAATGTTCTTGGCTCCATGTAACGCTTCTTCATGTTTTGTTTATGCAGTAGTTTGTGTAGTCCATGCATGTGGCTCATGTGTATTAGTCCGGCATTCAAGGGGTTTTCTTAATATTTCAGCTGTTTTCATTTTTGTTATTTGTTGTATTTTTCCAGTCGTTCCTCTGATTCCAATTTCTCCCATTCTTTTTTCAAAGTTTTTCGGAATTGTTCCTAGTGCTCCTACTATTGTAGGTATTATCTTGATTTTCTTTATCTTCCATATCCCTTTCAGCTCTCTGACCAGCTCGGTGTATTTACTCCGTTTCTCCTTTTCTTTGATATTTATTCTGTGGTCAGCTGGAACAGCAAAGTCTACGATTTGGCAGGATTTTTCTTTGTTGTTAATTATTACGACATCCGGTCTTTTGCTTGAATGGGTTTATCCGTTTGTATGTCCATGTCCATATGATTTTGTGATTCTCATTTCCACTTACTGTTACTGACTTATGCTCATACCATTTATCCGTGCGTTCGAGGTGCAGTTTTTGCACAATTCCCAGTGTACTGTCTATGCCTGTTCTTGTATTCCTTTTGAGCTAGTTTGTTTCATTCACTTACTACATTGTTTATCGTTTCGTCTCTTTGTCCACAGAGTCTGCATTTGCTGTTTTCTTGTGTTTTGTCGATCTTTGCTTTGATGTGGTTGGTTCTGATCGAGTTATCTTGTGCTGCCGTTATTAGGGATTCAGTTTCTTGGTTTATATGTCCTTTTCGCATCCATGTCCAGGTGTTTTCGTTATACTCGTCTTTTTTAGCCTTACGAATCTTCCTTGTAGTTGTTTTTCTTCCCATTTTTCTTTGCTTATTTTATTATTTGTCTCGTTGTTTTCTGTTTTGTTGGGGTTTTTTTTCGTGCCATAATAATACTTGCAGTGTTTTGTATTATGTATTTTTCTAGTTCTTTTTAGGTGTCATTTGCACAGTCTTCTTCTTCTTCTTCTTATTATTATTATTATTATTATATTATTATTATTATTATTATTACAGTTTTTTAATTACATTATTATTATTATTATTATTATTATTATTATTATTATTGTTGCTGTTGTTACAGTTTTTTAATTACATCATTATTGTTATTATTATTATTATTATTATTATTATTGTTGTTGTTGTTGTTATTACTGTTATTGTTACATTTTTTTAATTACATTATTATTATTGTTGTTGTTATTGTTGTTGTTACAGTTTTTTAATTACATTATTATTATTATTATTGTTGTTGTTTTAATTACATTATTATTATTATTGTTGTTTTAATTACATTATTATTGTTATTATTATTGTTGTTGTTGCAGTTTTTAATTACATTATTATTATTATTATTGTTTTCTTGTTATTACTGTTGTTGTTACAGTTTTTTAATTACATTATTATTATTGTTGTTGTTGTTGTTGTTTTAATTACATTATTATTATTATTATTATTATTATTGTTGTTGTTTTAATTACATTATTATTGTTATTATTATTGTTGTTGTTACAGTTTTTAATTACATTATTATTATTATTATTGTTTTGTTGTTATTACTGTTGTTGTTACAGTTTTTTAATTACATCATTATTATTATTGTTGTTGTTATTCTTGTTACAGTTTTTTAATTTACATTATTATTATTATTATTGTTGTTATTACTGTTGTTGTTACAGTTTTTTAATTCCATTATTATTATTATTATTGTTGTTGTTGTTATTACTGTTGCTGTTATTATTGTTGTTCTTGTTATTGTTGTTGTTTCAATTGTTGTTGCATTTATTATTATTGTTGTTGTTATTATTGTTGTTGTTGTTATTATTATTGTTGTTGTTATTATTGTTGTTGCTATTATTATTGTTGTTGTTGTTGTTGTTGTTGTTGTTGTTGTTGTTATTGTCACAGTTTTTCTCAAACTTCTTATTCTTCTTTTACTTTAGTTTCTTCTTTTTCATCTTTTACTCCTTCTTTTCGTCCTCTGTTTCTTCTTCAGTATCAGTCCTGGGAAATCTGGTTCTAGTTTTCTTCCATTTTCGCGGAGCGTGTGAAGGTAAATTAACATCTGTATATTTCAGGTGAATCTTTGGAAACGACAGAAAAAAAAGACAACAAAAAACTTTAACCTCATGGTCACCTGCATCACCACCCTACACACACACACGCACACACACACACACCGCGAATGCACATACACACACCCACACTTACATACACGTGTACACACTTGTTTGGGTTATCTTGTCGCTCAACATGTTTTGGTATGTTTGCATCTACCGCGCAGACCTTTGCATATTTTCCACTGACCCACGCAGGTGTGATGTGACACAGGGTTAGTTTAATGTGGGCGTCCAGTAGACTTTCGATAGCCAAGGTTATTTGTAAAAGACCCTTATTCTGTGTCTTCTCACACTTGTTATGAAAGCAATTTTCTTCTAAACCTGTCAAGCATCCTCCACGTTTAATTAAATCATTAAATTAAAGCAAAAAACAAAAATGTATCCGTATGTAGATAACTATGTATGTATGCATGCATGTGTGTATGCGTGTGTATGTATACTAGTGTGTATTAATTAGTTTGTATATGCTATGTATTATGTGTGTATTATATATGTAGTATGTATATGTATATGTAGTATATGCATATATTATGCGCGGAAGATTATGTATGTATGCATTATACATGTACATATATAAGTATTGTGTATATATGGATGTCGTCCAATATTGCCAGTATGTAAAATGAACATTAAACCGATATTGGTGCTGCTGAAACTGCTGCTAAAACTGCTGCTGCTTCTGCTGCTGCTGCTGCTGATGATGATGATGATGATGATGATGATGATGATGATGATGATGATGATGATGATGATGATTGTCATACGAGGACATCTTTCCCTCTTAAAATATGAAGAAATTACAATTTCTTACATAAAAGAATGCATAAAGAAAATATTTATTAATATAATTAAATCTTATAATAAAATAATAATACTTGAAATAGTATGCAATAAAATGAAATATAAAATATAATACAAAAATAGGTATTAATAATATATAAATTAAAATAATATATAAGATAGCATAAAAAATATTACTTTAATATTGGAAAGTGAAATTATTCTTTTTAAGCGTTTCTAGAGACTTTTAAAATACGTATTGAGCACTTTTGAAGTAAATACTTAAAGTTTACGCATAAATCTATACTTTCGTATATTAAATTTATGTGAATAAATGAAGTAGTTATATATATATATATATATATATATATATATATATATATATATATATATATATATATATATATATATATATATATATATATTATGTCGGAATGTGTATATGTGTGGTTGTGTTATGCCAGGACGAATTTATGTTTGTATGTATGCCTGTATTTTAGTTTGTATATTATATGTATATATATATATGTGTGTGTGTGTGTGTGTGTGTGTGTGTGTGTGTGTGTGTGTGTGTGTGTGTGTGTTTGTGTGTTTGTGTGTGTGTGCAGGGTGGAACGATATATTTGTAACCCTAAATAAAACAGCACTACATCTTTATTTTAAAACATTTATTGAAAAAAATTAATTAGGGTAACGTTATTATGTAGTAGAGCTGACAATTCAATGTAGCCGCCTTCAGCATCACCGCCTCGATACGGATTCGAAACTGGGAGCATGCTTATTACACAAGCGCCGACGGGAGTTCGGCGAATATTCGGCGGATGGCGGCGATCAGGCTAGCTTTGATGTTGTGGGAGGTCATGTTGGTAATGTTCTCGACGTATGATCAAACGAAGTAGTCCAGCGGGTTCAGGTTGGGGAGGAGGGGGCAGTGAAAGAAGGGTACAAAATCGTAGTACTCATTCTGAAGCCAGGCCTGGGTCTCTTTGGACTCTTGAGCATTCACCTGGCTGCGCCAGAGGATCACCACACTCTTCAGTGCGTCCAGATACACTTTGGCGTTGACTTTCAAGCCGATTTTGAAGATGTGAGGATGATTGATGTGGCTTTTCCTTGAAACCACACCAAAGACCATAACCATGGCCAGAAACTTCTTTGAACTTTATCCTCAAGTGTTGTACCGTCTGGATTAGTATTTTGAGGGCACTGGCAATGGTCCTGTTGTCATAACTTGGATCGGTAGAGAGCATGAGTTGTACAGCTACGCATCTTCGAGCTCGCTCGTTGAACATTGTGTTACTTTCAGACATGATAGAAGGCTGCTATCGGTCTAGGGAATTGTACACAACTGGCGAACTACTAGATCGTATGCAACAAAAAACGAAAACTGGTTTTCATCAAACAGATATGGAATCTTGTCGTTTTTTCTAGGGCGACAATTTTATAGTTCCACCCTGTATTATGCATGAATTATATGTACAAGTTAGAAAAGCATTTCATCCAAGGTATGAAAATTATTAAACAAAATGTTTTTACTATTGCACTTAAAAAATAAACATTGAAAATTTTATGTCTATATCATAAATTGCTAGATGAAAGATAATGGTTTTAAAGTGCAACAGAATGTACATTATATAAAATAAACCCAAGGTAATTTTTTGATTCAATTTAAATTAAATTTTTATACCTTACTCTGTAAAATTTATAAAAGTGCACTTTGAAGATAAATAAATTTCAAATTTAATCTTGTACCTTTATTTTTAAAGCCTATAGTAAAACATTTTGTTTAACAATTTTCATGCCTTGGATGAAATGCTTTTCTAACTTGTATCTTATCTTTGTAAGATTATATTTTAAAATTCTCCTTCTCTCTATTTCAGTTTGTATTTCTCCTCACACCACAACTCACCTTTGCAACCCCTCTTTGTATTATTACAGGCATGAATATTCTCCTTGTTTCAGTTTGTATTTCTCTTCACACCACAACTCATTTTTTGCAACCCCCTCTTTGTAATACAGGGCTGAATAATGAGAAAATCTGAATTTTTTTAACAAAAACTTTAAAATAACTCTTTTAGATTAAATTTTTAAAAACTTGTTTCAGAATAGAAAATCTTTAGAATTTAATAAGGAACATATTTCATATAGGTTTCATGAACAAATATTAAGTACATAACGAGAAAAATAGAGATGAAAATTTCAAAAGGAGTGTATAACTGGTTACGGTCAATAGTAGTCCTCGCCAGCGAAAGTCTTTGTTATTGTTATTGTTATTCTATTATTATTATTATTATTATTATTATTATTATTATTATTATTATTATTATTATTATTTAAAATATTTTGTATCCTGCTCTTTCGCGCGAGGACTAATATATTATGTATACAGTTATTATTATTATTATTATTATTATTATTATTGCATATATATATATATATATATATATATATATATATTACGTATGCATTATATATGTACATATGTATTATATGTGTATATATGCATTCATTTTATATGTGTACCGTCCAATGCACGCCAGCGTGTAAAATGGATCTTAAACTGATGATGATGATGATGATGATGATGATGATGATGATGATGATGATGATGATGATGATGATATCATGCGTTTATGTGTTTATGTATGCGTTCATGTATATCTGAATGTATGTACGGCGATCTTCATCTTGGAAAGCGTCTGAACACAAAGCGTTACAAAGATATTATTTAAACAACAGCTCTAATCTCATGAAACTTAATGAGAGTAACTGAGGAAGGGGATTAGGGTTAGGGTTTAACGTACGACTGATTTGAGAGGGAATATAAAGATCAGTTGTGTAGGCGTTCAAAGCACCTCATTTGGATAATGATTAACTAAAAGATCCGCTCCGGAGCGGTGGTGACTATCTCCTAGATGTAGACATCAAAAACTGAAAATGTTAATTGTGTCAACACATTCTTCCCTCGAAGGCTGGTTATGTGATTCATATGAACACGCATAGAATAAAATATTTTCCCCCAAGGGGAGACAACTTACGTGAATCTAATTCCGATATTATAAGACACATGAGTGTACACATAAACCCGATCTCAAAAGACGATCCCGTATGTGTCGCAAAAATTATTATGTGCGTACGCTGTCTTTGTTACAGGTCATGTAGATTTGCATTTGAGCTGGAAAAAAATAATAAAATAAATATAGATATAAAGTCATGTACAAGAAAGAAATGATGAAACAGTATCAGTCGCTTGTACTCTTGTAGGCAACTCAAAATTCAATCGGAAGAAAGAAGGTTGGCTTGACTCTGTCATCAAAACATCTTGAGCACTTTAAATGTCCTTCTGGTGCATTTATTTCTTTTCCACGACGAGAAATGTGGCACACGGGTCGGAAAATAAGATTTAAAAATCAACACTCCAGAGGAAGAGTACTTTGACCCTACAAAATGCCTGTGCAGCCCCGTATGCATTCCTCGGCAATAAACTAATGCTTGGGAGGGTGGACCACCTAGAATTACACAGAACCAAAATTACACAACCATCAACAGAGAACTGGTCATTACTGGAATGGTCTAATTTTTTGAATTTGGAGGTCAAAGAAAAATCCCCGGTCAACTTGCGTGTCTGGTCGTATTATTGCAATGCAGGTCACTCTGACTCATGTTGAATATGAACAGTTCAATTTACTTTTTAAAAACTGCCTTTTTTAAGTAAATTTAACTCTTTCTTTTGTCTGGTTTCTTCTGTGAAAAGCAACCATTTATAAACTGGTTTCTTCTGTGGAAAGCAACAATTTATTAAGTCGCCTGACGAGAACTTTTGGTTTTAAACGATCATTTGTTCAAAACATTGTCAGTACTATATATATATATATATATATATATATATATATATATATATATATATATATATATATATAAATTAACTTTCATATCATAGCATCATTACCAACAGAGGTTTTAAAAGTACGTAAATTCTTCTATACTTTTCTTCGCTAAATATAACGGTTTTAATTCAATTTCGTGTGGCTCGGATAAGAAAAATGAGTTAGCCGTCGATTTTATATATAATCCAATTGGTCATGATTCTATTATTTGAATGTTAACTTCGTGTCAACCGTCCCTTAACACCATCTTGTACTGATGAAAAGATAATATACGAATAAAGGTGATATCATCTCTGTAAAGATCGTACACAAATCTAAGTTGTCATTGTTTTAAATTCTTCGAACGTATGTAAATGATCTTGTATTAATTTCGTTTACTTTTTTTTCATTCTACTTTAGTTCTAGAACATCTAATTCTTCTAATAAGAGCTGATTATATAGCAATATTATATATTGAAAATAAAATGGTTCTTATACAGGGTGACCTCAAAAAAAAAAAAAAGCTCAATGGAGGCAATGCTGTGGAACGGAGAACAAAAGGCCAAAGCCCCTAGTGTTTGGATGTGATATTTTGAATATAATAAACTAGTTATGACCAAAGTTTCATTTCATTTAGACAAAACACTAAAAAACGGGGCCTGTTTTTGGGGGGTCACCCTTTATATATCAGATTTTGTTATTGGCATTTGTTAGCGATATTAACAACTTCGGAAAGTTTTTTTAAGAACTATAAGCTCTTATTGATATTCATATATATATATACATACATATACATATATATATATATATATATATATATATATATATATATATATATATATATATGATTAGATCGCCCTTATTTTTTATGGGACGTGTTTATTTATTTTTATTATTAAATATTTTTATGTGCATAAAAGAATACCTATGGACACGTGTGTTTCTGGCATTTTAGCTTTTGTCAGCACAGGTCAGGATCGAAGTCATGACATCAGTATCCACATTCGGATACTTAACCGGTGTACCACCGTCGATTACCAGTTTAAGCACGATCCTGACCTGTGCTGACGAGAGCTAAAAAGTCAGAAACGCGCGTGTTCAAAGGTATACTTTTATGCACGTATAATATATATATCTATAATATGAAGCTGAATGTGTGTGTGGGGGGGGGGGTCACGAATAGGCTGCTATATGGTTGACTATTTTAAAAAACTGATAACATATAATGATAGAAGATGTACCGAGACACAGGAATGGGTATGTTTGATCTGGCAGAATGATGGTTCATTAAAATTGTGGGGGCTGCGTTCGCGCCTGGTCCACAAAGTATAGAAATAAAAGATTAAAAAATTAAAAAAAAAAAACGTTTACAAATGTTCTTGATATAGATGTACATAAGAATACTTTGATAAGTATGTATGGTATAATAAAATTGTGGGGTCTGCGTTCGCGCCTGTACTCCATGGAATGGAAATAGGCACAAACTTTAACAAAGACTTTTCATATCTATTTGCGTAAGTATACTTTAATAATTATGTTTCAGTTTGAATAAATATGGTATAATAAAATTATTGGGTGTTCGTTCGCGCCTGACCTCCATAGAATGGAAATATGTCAAAAAAGTTTAACAAGGTTTTTTAATATAGATCCACAGAATATTGTGATAAGTGTTTCAGTGTGAACAGGTATGGTATAATAAATTATGGGGTTTATCTATTTTATTTTTACTTTCATCATATTTTGCTTTGGTTTTGATACCCCCAAATTCGAAGCTATCTCTTTACAAACCTTCCTTTTCATAACCTATCATACTTTCATAAATCAGAATCCATTTTCTGTAGGCTGTTTTTGAACCCATTCAACGACGGGTACTTCTGCTAGTATATATACATATATATATATATATATATATATATATATATATATATATATATGAACAAATGATTAATAAAACATGTTAAAAGACATCTTGAAAAAGAGTTAAAAACATATTTA
>NC_136507.1:62072526-62117526 GCF_053919585.1 Euprymna scolopes
GGGTGTACATTTCCCTACCAAATTACTCTGTTAATTTTCAGTCTACAGACTCGAGATCAGACCTAAAGGTTATTGAGATTTGGGAAAATCTTTTAAATCGATTTTCGGCCAGAAATTTGACTTTCAAGGGGTCGAGGTTCAACGATTTGACCTTTAAAAACTCTAGCAAACTCCTCCACCAAACACTTGAAACTTTAGATGAAGGTTACTTGGACATGGATCAAACTTTTTTATTTAGTTTCAGGCCAAAATAATAAATGTTAAGGGGTCAAAATTGGGGTCAAAGTTTTAAAAAATTGACGTCTCAGCCATTATTTGGTGTAAACACTTGAAATTTTACATAATGTGTATTCAGGTATAGGTCAAGCTTTTAATCGGTTTTTGAAGGATTTGAAGGAATCAAAGTTAAAAAGAGTTTACCTTTGCCGTCTCTAGCAAACTCTTCAGCCAATTTTGGGTCTAAACATTTGAAATTGTACATTAAGTGTATTCAGACATGCAGCAAGCTTTTTAATCAGTTTTGGGGCGAAAATTTTGCTGCTAAGAGGTCAAAGTTGAAAGAGATGACCTTTGCAGACTCTACCAAACTCCTCCGCTAAGTTTGGGTCTAAACACTTGAAATTTTAGATGTGGGTTACCTGGAAATGAGTCAAACTTTTTAAATTTATATATACCTATGCACATAAAGTTATGAAAAGTACATAGGGCCCAAGCAAAGCTGGGATGAACTGCTAGTATATATATATATATATATATATATATATATATATATATATATATATATATATATATATTATTATTATTATTATTATTATTATTTGGAAAAAGAAATCTATCAGAGTGCTCAAATATAAGGAAAGTGCGTATTACTTATATTTGGTTTACAGAAAATTTAGGATGAGAATGAGAGATGAGTATTGGCTGAAGAGAGCGTGATATGGGTATCTAAACCGGTCCCTAATTATCGGGTTTGAAACCGATGGTATCACTGACTTATCTCATCTAAAACTTTCTGTAAACAATATATATATATATATATATATATATATATATATATATATATATATATATATATATATATATTGTTTACAGAAAGTTTTATCCTTTCGGGAATCATCAGTGCAGGGTGTTACGATAAACACAGGTCGATAGATCCGAACCCGCCAACAGAAGCCACCTCTAACTCTATTAGCAAGGATCAATCCATTCAGCCACCGTTAACCGCGAGAAATACTGTTAAAATTAAAACATTTATTTTTTAAATGTTTTTAACATCTGTCAGAGTGATCTAATCATTATATGATGATCTTCGCATACGAGCTAAATCGACCGACTTTATTTCAACTGAAAGTGCTCAACGATAAGAAACAAGTTTCTTAAAGGGGTTGACATAATTATTTACTATAATAATTGTTAAATACTTACAGACACTAGTGTTTCATCCTTTCGGGGATCATCAGTGCAGGGTGACATATATATATATATATATATATATATATATATATATATATATATATATATATATATATATATAAAGAAGAATTTTTTCTTTTTTACCTGCATTTGAAGAGTTGTGTTAATTGAAAATTGAAAATAATTACGTATATAAATGGCTATGTTTTGAAAGTTAAAAACAACGCATATTTTTTTTTATATATAGATAAATGTATTTGCTTTTATCAGATATGCTTCGATGCTAAACATCCTTATCAATGAAGAGTCCATTTTTTTTCCTTTTTTCTTTATCTGGACCGCATGGTGGAATTCTGCGTGCGGGAGTATTGGTAGTAGTCCGACGGTCTTGGTCTAGGGGTGTCGCGCCAGCCGCGCAAAATTGAAATAAGGAAAGAATTTTTTTTCTTTACCTACATTTGAAGCGTTGTGTTAGTTGAAAATTGAAAATAATTACGTGTATAACTGGATACGTTTTGAAAGCTAAAAACAACACATATTTACGGCTTGCGCCACATCCCTACTTATGACTGTTTTTATTTTCTTTATTTTCAAATATAGAGCCGTTACCAAGACCATCGGACTACTACCAACATTCTCGCACGCAGAATTCCACCATGCGGTCAAGAAAAAGAAAAGGAAAAAACAGACTCTTCATCGATAAGGATGTTTAGCATCGAAATATATCTGATATAAGCAAATAAATTTGTTTATATATTTTAAAAAACTGCGTTGTTTTTAGCTTTCAAAACGTATCCATTTATATACGTAATTATTTTCAATTATATATATATATATATATATATATATATATATATATATATATGAGCAAACAGTTAATAAAATATGTTAAAAAACACTTTGAAATAAGTTAAAAAACATATTTAATCTGAAAAGGAAACACTAGATGAATGGATAGTCCTTAATCCGCGCAGTTTCAAAGAAATACTTTCCTTCTCATCAGAGGGTAGGAATTAGCAAAATGCGGGATCGGATTTTGCATGCAGAAGTATTTGATGAAACAACAAGTAAGTCAAAGATCTTACTTGAAAACAAAAAAAAGTGAAGCAGAGTGAATGTGATGAAGAAAAAGGTGATTATACATGAATGGATAGTTTGGTGGAAGATAAAAAAATCCAGTGACGGTAAAATCCAAATGTAAAACTTCAAGAAAGTTAAAAGAATTTCCATTTGTACAAGTAAAATCCAAGGAAATCCCGTAATTGGAAGAAGATTCTCCATAATAATCCAAAGGCAGAAATCCATGGAATAATTCACAAAAATGTGTACAAGGAAAAAAGATATATATATATATATATATATATATATATATATATATATATATATATATATATATATATATATATATATATATATATATATATATATAATTCGCCCGAAAAAGTTGGTTATTTTATATTTGTTTACAGATTGTTCATGTGTATGCAATGGTCAAGGTCAAATCGATGTCGACTGAAATCTGTCCTTTTGTTTCTTTCTTCGTAGTGAAGTCAGTAGGGGGTTCGTATTCCTTACTTCGTCTCAAAATAAATCACAATGGTTTGAAATACTCATTCTACAAACCGACAGACACTTTTGCACCGACCGGATAAATACTAAATCAGAATTGTTATTATTCAAATTATTCGGACTACTATTCTCATCTCGGTTGTTATTTTAACATTTCGGTCGGTATGGCCTTAGGCCTTCTTCAAGGGTCTATTTTTAATTCTTTTATCAAAATTATCATGTGATACTCACATAGAATCATTGCTCGTTACCCCCGCTAATCTCTAGCAATATTTTTCTCCGATCTAAGAATTGAGATCATTAATTGAAGAAGGGCATAGAAACAATCAAACTCACATTAAGAGATTTTTTAAACAATAATTGCCCATCGTTTAATTTTTTGTTTCTGTCTGCTGCCATCTTAAATTTGAATTGTCTTCATTTCTTTAATGAGTTACATTTTTTTATATATTTTTCTGCTTTTCTTTCCTTATAGATTTTAACTCTATTTTTCTATTCTTTCCTTTTTAAATTGTTATATTTTGTTCATTTCTATTCTTACTTTTTATTTCATTAATTTAATTTTTTTCAATTATTATTTTTTTTTTCGTTTACAAGTATTTTTAATTATCTTTGCTTCTATTATTTTTCGTCGTTTTTTTTTTCTCTTCATCTTGTACCTCTTTCGGGAGAGGGGATTTCTGTATTTATTTGTTTTTCATGTTAAATTCTTTAATTTGAATAATTTTCTATTTATATATCAATAAAACTCCTAGTTTGTCCCTCTGGGCACTGGTGGCGTCATAAAACGACGACATCACAAAATTAAGAAACTAAAGATTGACGTCATCCATTAAAACAGATAATCGGGCACATCCATGACGCCATCCATAAAAGCAGGTATGGTAGATAATTGGACACAATTGATGACGTCATAAGAAAATATTAATCAAATCAGGAATAAGTCTAGACTAATGGTTTCCAACCTTTCAATTATGGCGACCCATTTTAGAACAAGAAATTAGAAAGCCACTCCAATCCTTAAAATACCTTATGTACACTGCGTGTCAAATTATTAACGAGATAACATTTTTTACCAGTTTCAGAAACTTACCGGTAGTTTCGTATCAAAACTTTCGGAAACGTTGGCAATGCTGAGCTGCGTGTCCTGTGAAATTTTCGTACTGTTCCGTGCAATGTAAACAACTTGCCATCGTAAGTGTTGAATCCACGGTATTTGAGGTGTTTCAAACACTTAACTTAACAAGGCGGTTTGTTTCGTCAATGAAATGGGTCGTAAAGTTTGATTGAGTAGTTCTGAAAAGAGTCCTATTACAGAACAGCTATCAAAAATTAAAACTACCCTCGAAATATCGAAAATGATAGGAAGGTGCCATCAAACTGTGAATAACTTTGTCAAGGACACTATACAGGTACGTAAAGGTAAATCTAGAGTTGCTTCACGCCGTTTTCTTCTCCAAATTAAACGTGAAGTTGTTAAGAACCCTGGGTATACAAGTCGAGAAGTCTTTGACCAAGCTGGATTAAAGAATGTCTCAAAAAGCACTCGATGCCGCCTTCTGAAGTAAGGGGCAAAGTCTGTTTAGCTGTGCCAAAGCCTCCATTAAAGCAACATCGCATACAAAACTGATAGAAATAGGCAGAGAATAACATGAAAACGGATTTTTCCAAAGTTTTGTTCACGGATGAAGTGCGTGTCACTCTTGATGGCCCAGATGACTGGAGCAAGGGATGGTTCCTAGATGGACGACATCGTCATCAGCGTTTAATGCACCAACAAGGTGGTGGTGGGATAATGATTTGGGCTGGGATTATTGGAAGTACTTTAGTTGGTCCATGGAGAGTCCCAGAAGGCGTAAAAATGACATCAAATGCTTACATCGCTTTTCTGAAGGAGCACTTGTAACCATGGCTGAAGAAGCAAAGGTTGACGTTCAGAAGAACCATTATTTTTATGCAGGATAATGCTCTCTCGTATGCAGCAAACAAAAGCAAAGATTATTTGCAACAACTGGAGTTCTCTGGGCGACAGAAGATGGAGTGGCCTGCAAATTCACCAGATTTGAACCCAATTGAGAACCTTTGGAGTATCATGAAGCGACGCGTCAATGCAAGTGAACGCCAATTTAAGAGCAAAGATGAGTTGTGGGATGCTTTCCAAAAGATATCGCGAGGAATAACTGTTGACGAAATCACAAATTTGACTAATTCTGTGGGCCAACGTCTTTTACAAGTCATTCATAAAAAAGGATCACATATGCCCTACTAATTATGTCAACGTAGAAATTGCTATTTAGTTATTGTGTTCTAAGCATTTTTCCTATTTCATTTAATGTTTGAAAATTATTTCAATAAGCAAATTATGGGTATATTGTGATTTTTCTCAACCTCGTTAATAACTTGACACACTGAAATCAACAGATATTCCTATCTTCTGCCATAGTTTCGCTAATACTGCTTTAAATACTTTTATTTTCTGAGTGGAGTCGCTGAATAGTATCGTAAGCACTTTCTCAAAGTTTCGTGGATTTTTATTCGCTCGTCCCTTAAATATTTAAAATAAAATGTAAACTCGTTAATAATTGGATACGCAGTGTATATATTCATTTTTGTACAACAAACTGACACATATTGCAACTATTGAATTATGGATTACTTATTTGTGAAATTACTATACATTCCATAAATTCACGGTTGCTTTCAAATTTATTCATATAAAATCCCAAAGCTGCTATAAAAATTAATTAATTGAAAATCAGTTAATTCGAAAGCACAAACTTTCACCGTTATGTAATGTATGTTTATA
This sequence comes from Euprymna scolopes, assembly GCF_053919585.1. NCBI lineage: Eukaryota > Metazoa > Mollusca > Cephalopoda > Sepiida > Sepiolidae > Euprymna > Euprymna scolopes. The sequence goes on from NC_136507.1 coordinate 62,078,315, forward strand.
GAACTTCCACCGTTATGTAGTGTATGTTTATAGAACTTCCACCGTTATGTAATGTATGTTTATAGAACTTCCACCGTTATGTAATGTATGATTATAGAACTTCCACCGTTATGTAATGTATGTTTATAAAACGTCCACCGTTATGTAATGTATGTTTATAGAACTTCCACCGTTATGTAACGTATGATTATAGAACTTCCACCGTTATGTAATGTATGTTTATAGAACTTCCACCGTTATGCAGTGTATGTTTATAGAACTTCCACCGTTATGTAATGTATGTTTATAGAACTTCCACCGTTATGTAATGTATGATTATAGAACTTCCACCGTTATGTAATGTATGTTTATAGAACTTCCACCGTTATGTAATGTATGTTTTAAGAACTGACATTTTATCGTATTGTTTGACACGAATAGAAACAATAATTTATTTACTGCTTTAGGATCGTTCATGAGACTACAATATCTTCCATGCATAGAAAAATAAGATTCTCAGCTATTGTCTTCGGATTTTTAGCATGTGCTATTTTAATGCAACCGGATATGAAGCTACAATGGCGGTTAACTTTTCATTTACTATTATCAAGCCGGTGGCTTTTGTCACGAACACCTTTTACTTTTAAAATGTCAATACTTTTATCTTTCAAGCACGGGGGCTTGGTTTGAAGATGTATAAAAGTTAAGCATTTTTTTTTTTTTTACAAACGAGTCACCATTAATCAAGGCCTGGAGGCCACTCGAGGATAAGGGTTAATGTGTTTACAGTGAGCAAGAACTTCCAAACATACTACACACTTTAGTCTTTCCACCGCTTGCAATAACTATGTCAGTTAATCCCACTTCAAGAAATCGTCGCTGTGCGTTCTTTTTCTTTCATTAATTTTTAAAGGATTGAAAATCACTCAAGCAACACTATGTAAGTGTGAGGAGCGATACTGGTAACGCAACTGAAACAAATCAAAAACTAAATACAAAATAAACACAAAGAGAGGTAAATGGCGAGTAGGCTAGGAAAAGGCAACACCGTAGGAGAGTGTCAGAAAGAAGATAAGAGGGGTGTGGTTGTCTGTTATCATCGCTTGTATGATAATTCTCTCCAGTGTTTCTTCTCTCTCTCTCTCTTTCTCTCTCTCTTCCTCTCTCCCAAATCTGTCACGAAAGAAAAAGCGACGACACTCAGTATATGTGCACATCATAATACTTACACTACAGCAATATTCAATTATAAGTTCAACTTAATTTCCTCTACACACAGAAAAATACCGAACCTCTTACAGAAGAAATTTGACAATACTGACGATCAAATCTGCTTTTGTGCACTTTTGTCCTCGGAAAACGTATCTCACATTAAAGAATTGTGAGAAATTAATCTACCAAACTCAATACTCACTGGCTGAGGCAAGAATAATTCTACGCTTACAAAACCATACCTTTGAACTCAAATTTTATTCAGTTATAACATCAAAGAAAGGTTATTGGTCCAGGTACAGTCCTTGCAAAACGGTGGGTCAGTTTTGCTTCCCAAATTGGGAGCCAGTGGTTAACTCCTTTTATTGAGTGGTAGCGTGGTTTTTCTTCGAAAAAGGTCCATGATAATTCATGGTGTTATCGGCAAGAGTTCTGGTGCCTTTAATTAAGCATAGATCGAGTTCCTTGAGACCCTAATTGCATTGAGAAAAGTTCAAACATTTCGGTTATATAACCATGGTGAAAATGTTCAAATGATGCCTCTAATTGAGATATCTTCGGCACAATATAAAGGTGTCTCTGCTTGTAGAGATCTCAAGTCCTTTTTCAACAAACATTTAGGTGATAAAAACATGAAGAAATTGTTGCGGCTCCATTCTCGATAACGCATTCTTCTCGGAGCCGACTTTTGGTAAGTCTCGCTCTTGCCGGAGGTGTTTTTTTAGGCTGAAAAACAAAATGGATGTTAACAAAAAAAGCGCCAAGTAATTATCTTGGCCCATACAAATCAACCAATCACAGGCTGCTGCAAGAAATTGCGTAGGCGGCTTAAAGCATGAAAATGTCATTGTAACTGGAATTTCTCACAGAATAAACTGAAATCTCGCCTTCATATCAATATGCGACAATTGGCGATTCCATGGCATTAGTGTCGCGACCCATAGGTTGGGAACATATGGTCTACACTTTATTTGTGATTTAGTTTAATCCTAATACTGTCGATATTGCGTGATTATTGTCATATTCGTTTGCCATTGTATATTGTACAACGTCATTGTTTTGTGAGATCACCATTATAAAATAGATAATCATATCAGAAAACAAATACTTAAGTTGTAATAGTAACAACATCAGCGCAAAAGAAGGACAGGAATAGGATACCATAAATAAATGACGTAAATAAAGAAGAAAAGCAAAACCCTTCGTTAGTAATCGTAACAACATCAGTATAAAAGGAGGAAAGCAAGAGAAAATCGTAAATAAATAAATGACGTAAATTTAGATTTGAATTATTCGATTCTTCAGACTACTGTTCTCCTCTTGAGCATTATTTACACAACGTTTTCGTCGATGTAATTTTCGAGCTTCGTCAGCTGTATCCTGTCAAACTCGGGAATATTTTGTGTCCAACTCAGAAATCTTTATACTGTTCGAAATTTCGTGCAGATTCCCGAATTCGACAAGATATATCTGAAGGAAGTGGGACGTTATATCAACCGAAACGTTGTGGAATTAACGTTGAAGATGAGAACACTAGTCCGAAGAATCCAAATAATACGAATTATCAGTCCTTATCTAACAAAAAAAAATCCAGAGATATAAGAAATACTAAAAAAAAAAAAGTATAGAGCATCACCAAACATTTTAATATATGGTTCAGGACTGAGAGCGGGGTTACACGTGGGTACACATTGATTATTGAGGAACTCTTTTAAAATAAAATGCGTTTCCAGTGATTCATACTCGTTTCTTTCTTTCTTTCTGCTTTTATTTTTATTTTTATCCATCATTTCTTTCTATAAACATTTTATATTTTATATTTATATACATAACCAATCCCTCGTTTGTTTCTTTTTATTCCTCTTTACTATAATGGCTGCCAGTCCTTACAACAAAGAGTTGAAACCTTGAAGGCGTATTTAATTTTATTCTGCTAAGAAGCTAAAAAAAAAGCAGAAAAGAAAATAAATAAAAATACTCTTTCTGGCCCACCGATTGCATAAGCTGTTGATTGATAGTTTTGCTAAGTGGTGTTCTTTGACTGAATTCGAAGAATACGATGCAAAGTAGCGCCTGCAACTCTCAGCTTTTTTGTGGCAGTTCAGCTTGCACGCCAAACAGGCGGCAAGCTGATTTAATTCGTTTTCTCATCTCTAAGTAATGAGACGATGCGAGCTTTTTATTTTTGTATTCAGAGTCGAACGTTGGTTTTGGGTTCCGTAAATTGGAAAAGCAAAACGGTCAGGCGTGTAAACGGCAAGGAGAAAGAAGACTGGTTAACCATAGGAGTCGGAAATTTGTAAAACTACACAAATCCACTAAACTATTTTAATTGCAGCCTTTGGTAGCTGAGAGAGACGAAACGTTGACAATAATAAATAAACATACCTTTATTCCTGAAAGCTTTTGCAATCACACACACAAACACACACACACACACATATATATATATATATATATATATATATATATATATATATAATTCACTTTAAATCACATTTTTCTTCACCCTATTCCCTCTGCTTTACTTTTTGTTATCAAGTAAGATCTTTAACTTACTTCCTGTTTCATCAAATACTTTTGCAAGCAAAATCTGATCCCGCATTTTACTAATTCCTACCCTCTGATGAGAAGGAAAGTATTTCTTCGAAACTCCACGGATTAAGGGCTATCCACTTATTTAGTGTTCCCTTTTCAAATTAAATATGTTTTTAACTCTTTTTCAAAGTGTTTTAACATGTTTTGCATTTTATCGAACAAAAGATCTGTTTTAGAACTAGGTTAGTGGTTTAAGGCAGATATTTTCCTTCTTTTTTATATATAAATATACATATGTGTACATACATATATGCACATATATATACATATATATATACATACATATATGTGTGATCGTTTATGTATATTCATGTTTATTTAATTTATTTATTTGTTTATTTTCTATGGCTTTTGTTAGTTTTAAAGCTGATAGGAAGGGGCGCGGTGGATACTAGAAAGCTGATTGGCTAACTAAAATCCTCAACAGAAGAGGACCATATAAAAAACGATAAACAACCACAGAATTCGTGCATAAGCCTGACGAATCCTAGAGTGGATGAAACGCCGAATATTCAGTGTAGCTTAATCGCCATATATATTGTATAAATTACTATATATATATATATATATATATATATATATATATATATATATATATATATATATATATACTATCATATAAAAGTCGCTTTGTGTATGTGTGTGAGTTCCTTCCTCATAGGTTCTGAAAGGACTGATCCTGGTTTTTGCAACTTTCACACAAAGTTAATGTATATGTCTGGCAGTATTCTTAGATATTCTTGTACAGAAATACATTCAATAAGACAAATTCTATCCTAAAAATAGTCTTTTTTTACTTATAAATAAAAAGGGTTTTTACATGGCAATATTTTATGTTACACCGGTTAAGGGAAATCAAGGGAGATTTAATTTTCAGAAAATCATTTCTTAGCTAAAACAGAACTATTGTGATCTAGCGATATAACTCAGTGGTAGAGTATTCGACTACCGATCAAATGGTCACCCTGCTCAAACCCGGGTGTACTTCACCATTTTTTTTTCTTATTAATGAGTTCAATTTACGATAAAGAAGAGGTGCCGTTTAAAATCATTTCTTAGAGAAAAGCATTTTGATGTTACGATGGGTTCTCCCGGTTCTGCGTACGTAATGGACTTAGTAGGTTTTTACATACTAAAGGAGATGAATTTAAAAATACCAGGTTTAAATGGGGGATATATAGAGACAATGCATTATTTTTAGTCAATTCAAAGGATCGAATAATAGAAAAACCTAAAACCAAAATTAACCTATTCTTTAATGAACTTAAGTTAGAAATAACATTAGACTACAATTGTGAAATAGTGATTTTTTTATATAACCCTAAACCTTAACAGCAATACTTATGGACCGTATCACAAATCGAACCAAACACTATTCTATTTTTATATACTATAAATCTAACGCTATTCTATATAGACTATAAACTTAATCATCCTAAAAAAAACAATTATCCCCAGTATATCAAAAAGAATATCTAGGATATCACAAAATGATAATATATTCGATAAAAATAAGGATTACTATAACGAAGCATTAACTAGATCAGGATATCAAGGACAGATCAAATACATAAAGGGTGTGGATAATAAAGATATCAGGATAAACTACACAATATTATATATCATGGCGATGTGGGGAAGACGATATGTAAAGAATAAAATTAGGTATAAAAATAAAGATAAGAATAAAAAGAAAGAAATTTTTAAAATGAAGCATATAATAGTAAAAATATAGTTAAAATTAAAAGAAATAGACGCAAAAAGCAAGTCTGGTTTAATCCTCCTTTCATTGAACATATACAACATTATGTTCCTAAAGAATTTTACAAAATAATTTAAGTAAAATAATTAATAATAAGAGCACAATTAAGCTTTCATTCTCAACCGCTACAAATCTAAGTAAAACTATAATAAGTTCAAATAATTGTAAAATTAACAAAATAGTGATTAATAATATAATTGAATCAGATTAATTAAATATTGAGAAAAATATATAACTGTCGAATACCTAACAAATGTCCATTCGAGGGCAATTTCTTAATTTCTGAAATTGTATACAAATGTAAAGTTACGGTGAATAATAGTAAAAAGATATATATATAGGAGAAACTGAATGTAATTTTAAGGACATATACTGAAACCATGTTGCGTCATTTAACGTTGGACCAGATAAGTAACAAAATTAGAATGAGGATAAGGATAGAAATAATGATAGGACAAAAATGAATATTAAAAATTAAAATAGAAACACGACTACATTAGGTGATTAGGTTAAGGAACGACGTAAGAATAAAATAGAATTTAAATTAACCTTTTTTTTTATCCAGAAACAAAAAAAAGAAATTGTGTGTGTGCTTATATAGTATATGCTTATATAGTAAATTGTGTGTGTGCTTATATAGCATATGCTTATATAGTAAATTGTGTGTGTGCTTATATAGTATATGCTTATATAGTAAATTGTGTGTGTGTTTATATAGTATATGCTTATATAGTAAATTGTGTGTGCTTATATAGTATATGCTTATATAGTAAATTTAGTAGAAAAGGCCAGAAAATATAAACTTAATTAAGCAAAAAGATGTAATCTATGCTTACTTTAGCACATAGCTGTCTACATCGAAATAAATTCCTATTATCACGCTGAAGAAAAATGTAGTAGGCAACAACAAAAAAATCAGAAACACAGATAGGAAATAGTCAGTATCGCCAAACTCTAGAAGAGAGGGGTTTCTTGGCTGTAATAGCCGTAAAGAAAAAAGAAGCAGAAAAAAAAACAAAAAAACTCGCTTCTCACAGACACGTGGTTCGTCACAAAGAACAATCCAATCGCCAGAACCACCTACATACAATCCCCTCATTGCTTTCCAACTTAATTAATTAATTGAGTAAGTTATTATAGACTTTAATTTTATTGGTATATAAACATTATCGGAAGCTTATATCATAGAACTTACATACTAATCTTCCAAATTACCCTCATCTTTAAACTTGGAGCCCCACCACAGTTTTCGACAACAAAAGAGGGAAATAATCCCCTTTAGTTAACACTCAACTTTCCTGAAATATACGTAATCAATAAACACTACAGAAAAACAACTTGATGTATAAATTTCCTTACATCTCTTAACAAAATACAAGGTTAAATGCGAAAAAAATAAGACCAGTTTCACATTTTAAATTGTGTTTTGTAAATTGTTTACAAATTACCATTTCTTTTTGTTTGACCTGCTCCTCTTTTTTGTTCGACCTGCTACATTTTTGTTCTTTCCTGTGAAAGTAAGGCCATACCCTTTCAACGCATAAGTTTTATCTTCCCAGTCGCATATATATATATATATATATATATATATATATATATATATATATATATAATAGATCTGTATTCTTGTCTGTGTGTGCGTTTGCTTGTTGTTTGTTTCTTCACAATGACGTCATAGCATATACAATATTTAATAAATCTGTATTCCTGTATTTATTTGTTTGTTTGTTTGATCACATTGACATTTACATATAAGTACTATGACGTTGCAGCAGATGACGTCATATATGAGGTCTTTGCAAATGACGACATACGTGATGTCATAGCAGTGTTTAAAGGGAGGAGCAAAATATTAGCAAGCTGCCCGACTTGCCCGGTCGTACAATAAACTGAAATATATTTTAATTTATAGAGATCTTGTATTTATTATTATAGAACCAAAATTCTATTGATTATTATATTGTACCCAATCGTAAAATACGCTTAAATATGATATTTTAATTCATTCAGATTTCGTATTTATTATTACAGAGCCCATATTCTACTGCATATTATATTGCATCCAATATATAGTAATGATTTCAAAAGCTAAAAGAATGACTGTGGAGTGCCATCAGCTTAATTTGAAACCAAAACTTTTAGCGATCAGATCTTAGTCGTTACCATATGAGCTATCGACAGATAAATAAGAAAACGATCAAAATTAAAGTGACTTGAACGTATAAATGTATATTTGCGCATCTTCCAATACACGTCTATACATATGTGTGTGTTTTGTGTGTGTGTGTGTGTGTTAGTAAAATATGTTTTTTTCAATTATATTTCACGCTTTGTGTTTAAAAGTATGTTAAATATAATAATAAAGCATTATTATATCAATACTGTCTCTTTTAATGCATATACTCTTCAGAAAAATTAGAAATGCTTTGCTTAGATTGATAAAATATCGAAATTTGAACATACTGGAGAAGCTGATTTCTATGAAAATTAATATTTGGGTCTTGGAATGTAATTATACTGTTTGTCTTATATATATATATATATATATATATATATATATATATATATATATATATATATATATATATACATATATATATATATATATATATAAAGAGAGAGAGAAAGAGAGAAAGAGAAAGTGGGAGAATAACAAGATAGATAGATAGATAGATAGATAGATAGATAGATAGAAAAATAGATTAATTCAGTATCTTATTAAAACGTTTTTCCACAAAAAATGATATGCGTAAAACTTCATATAAAGAAAGCTGTTTGCAATTGAAAACATGTAATAAAACCATTCGAAATACACACAAAAACAATATGGCGACATCGTTTTAGGATATCTAGGTGTCTGGTAATAAATATAATAACAGATCCTTTTTTCATGTTTTCGACTAGTCAGTGAGAACGACTTATTATATAATTCTTCCCACCTCAACTCCACAATATCTTTTTGCAATTAAAAACGTGAAAATGTAATCATTCAGCGCTAAAGAAAGCATTAAAAACGCCATTTTTATACTGCAAATAGTATCAAACGGTCGGTAGTCAAAATGGTTTCTTTGCTTTCTTGTTTATTCATTGTTTTAAATGCAAACATGCGGCCACACTTAGACTAATAAAAAGTAGGTCTACTATTAATATCGAGCGGACTACTACTTGGCCTTCGGATCATGAGTGTAGTATCTGTTCCGGCAGATGCTGCAAGCTATGACTAGCTATGACTAGCAAAGACCAGATGTGGGGGCAACTCCACATGCCTGACCTTTAACCAGCTCCCATTTCCCACCTCTCGGGAGCTGGTCCCCTTTTTCCCTTCCCCCTCCCTTCACTCCTCACATTAAAAATTGGCCTTGTGCCTAATTTGCTCGGTGGGGGAGCAAATAAATACCATCTGTTCTTCAGATGCTGCAAGCTATGACTAGCTATGACTAGCTATGACTAGCAAAGACCAGATGTGGGGGCAACCCCACATGCCTGACCATTAACCAGCTCCCATTTCCCACCTCTCGGGAGCTGGTCCCTTTTTTCCCTTCCCCCTCCCTTCACTCCTCACATTAAAAATCGGCCTTGTGCATAATTTGCTCGGTGGGGGAGCAAATAAATACCATCTGTTCTTCAGATGCTGCACTTCTATTTCTTGTTCTCTTTCGGTGGAGGAGAAATCTTTCACGACTGAGACAATTTTTATTTTTGTACCTTTTCTCCACGTTAAAAAACGACCCTGGTGTCTAACTCTGTCCCGTGGGGAGGCATAGTAAATAGGTACTATTAATATCGAGAGACGATAGACACTCTTGTGTGTCCGTGCTACAGAGCTATAACAAAGCACGAGTTTCAAAATCAACAACCAAGAAGCACAAGTTAGCCCATATACTACCAAAGCTCTTTATATTTTCTTTGTTATTTTGTTTTATTTTTCTGTGTATCTCACAAAGTTATGACGTCATCCATATAAACAGGCTTGAAAGACAACAACAATAGGGTAAACCCTTTATAAGTCACAAAGAGTATATGTCACAGAAAGAGAGAGAGAGAGAGAGAGAGAGAGAGAGAGAGAGAGATTATGTATTAAAGATAGTACCTATTTACTATGCCTCCCCACGGGATAGAGTTAGACACCAGGGTCGTTTTTTAACTTGGAGAAAAGGTACAAAAATAAAAATTGTCTCAGTCGTGAAGGATTTCTCCTCCACCGAAAGAGAACATAATATGGAAGTGCAGCATTTGAAGAACAGATGCTACACTTTGATCTTGACCAAACTGCACAGTTTATTTGCCGCTCTTTAAGAGCTCATTCAGATACTACAACGATAAACAATGTTTCATCATTTTATAAGCGAATAATCTTTTTGTTAATGTAAATCTTTTAAGTTATATTTCAATATATTCATAACCTTTGCTTCCTGTTTCACTACCATCGGCCAATCAATAAGGCCTTGAAAAATGTTGATTTGTTAATGGAAGAGAGTGTATAGCACTTTTCATGTGTATAATGATTCCTTGGATGAGCATAATGACAAAAATATAGAGGGTGACCCACTTAAAAGTAGCCCATAAAATGTAGTACAGACGAGTAACATTCTTTTATTGTTTAAATTACCTGCACTATTATAAAAGATTCTGGAAGTGCTCCCCGTTGACATCTATGCATTTCTGGGAAAGTTTAAACAACGGTTGCAGATACTGTCTGTAGTTCTTCTCTGGTTATTCTCCTGATATCATTAGTAATGTTCTCCTTTAGTTGATCTAGATTGTGAGCATTATTTGCATAGACTTTTTTGTTTTAGTCCCCCAAAGATAAAAATCACATGATGGCAAGTCCGGAGAACGTCGTGGCCATAACCCTTTGCTTATTGTTCTCTTTTCCATAAACATATCATTAACTCGTGACAGTGATCACTGAAACGTATGGCATGTAGCACCATCTTGTTGGAAAAAGAATTGCATTTTGTCTTGTGGTGTCAGTTGGTCGTTAAGAGGAAGATTATAGAGATCGGGTTACTTTGAAGTCGGGCATCCTGTATTATTTCGATCATATAAAACATATGCAAATATTATTGTGGGGACTAACCCATGCACTAAAGATAAACTCTTCCTGAATAGACTGAAAGGTACGATTTTCGGTGTTGTCTGTTAACTTCGTAGTACGCAATATTGGCGGAATGTGTTTGGACGGTATATGCTGTTTTAGTTTCCATATAGTTTACCTTTCTCATAAATATACGCGTCTGTTCTTTTTTTCCGGGACCACAACACATATACTCTTCAAACATGTAAGTATATTAGCGGAGGGGGCGGCTTTACCCGGGCGTAAAATACGCTTAAATATATTTTAATTTATCAAGATTTCGAATATATTATTAAAGATTCGTGATTTCAGAGGAAGAAAAAGGATCTATGGTGTTATCAGCTAGAATCGAAACCGAAGAATTCAAAGCTGGTGAAGTTATCATTGTACCAACGTGACACGCATATAAACAACTTAAAAATAATAAAATAAAATAAAAAAATAAAATGAATGTCTAATGATTTTTTTCAATTTTGACCCAATTTTGATCCATTAAAACAACCGGAATATAGGGGAGTTAAAAGAATAAAATTGATTCTTTAAGAGAAAACTTATCGGAATAATGCAAAGGTCAACAAATGACTTTAGAACATATATATTAATATTATATATATATATATATATATATATATATATATATATATATATATATATATATATATAAAAGTGAACGTGTCTGTCTGTCTGTTTGTCTGTCTGTGTGTCTGTGTGTCTGTCTGTCTGTGTACATTTCCCTACGCAATAACTCTGTCAATTTTTAGTCTATAGACTCGAAATTTGATATACCGGGTACTGAGGTTTGGGAAAATCGATGTGACGGGTGTCAGCCAGAAATTTGGCTTTTAAGGGGTCAAATTTCAACGATTTGACCTTTAAGAACTCTACCAAACTCCTCCGACAATTTTGGGTCTAGACACTTGAAATTTTAGATATAGGTTCCTTGAACCTGGATCTAACTTAATAAAGTGATTTGAGCCCAAAACTATAAATTTTAAGGGGTCATAATAGGGGTCAAAGTTTTAAAAAATTAACCATTTTTTTGTTTTTTTGCTTTTTTTGCACAGCATACACCTCCAAACACCCGAGCAACGCCGGGCACCCCTGCTAGTATATATATATATATATATATATATATATATATATATATATATATATATATATATATATATATATATATATAATGGGTGTGGGTTAGAGAATGTGGGTGGAGAGTTGTGTTTTGGTTTCGATCCTAGTTGATGGCACCAAAGCCGTATACATATATGTGTGTGTGTGTGTGTGTGTGTGTGTGTGTGTGTGTGTGTGTGTGTGTGTGTGTGTGTGTGTAAGAATGTGCATTAATGTTTATTTATTACCGTATGCGACAGCCATAGTTCTCGAGTTCGACAGGAAGATTTCCGAGTGCAAGATACATCTGCAAAAGGTCGGAACTTACATCGGCCGAAACGTTATGCGGATAACACTAAAGATGAGAGCAATAGTTTGAATAATCAAAAGAATACGTTTAATCAATCCGCGTCTCAAAAATTTAGAAACAGAAGTGTTTGTTGAACAGGCAATAACAGCCTAAAATGCAGTGGGCAGTGGCGGCTCGTGCCTGAGATTAGTGGGGGTGCTGCTTCAAAAATTTACGTATTTTTTTAATATCGTGTAAAGGAATTCGAATATATAAATAAATATTTAATCAAATAATAAACAAACATTCAAATAAATATTCAAATATATAACAAAGACAAATAATCAATCAGAAATGGATAATACGCAAAAACTATTTTATTAAAAAGATTTTTTTTAATTATGTACACTTTACAGAATAAAAATAATATATATATTTATTCCTTTTCAGATTAAATAAAAGTTTGCGGGGTTTTTTTTTTGTTTTTTGTTTTTTTTTGCAAACAAACGAAAAACATTTTTAAAAATAACTTATTTTTTATAAAAACAAAACAGAAAAACTTTGAAATTTATCTGCGTCCCTACGAGTGTTAATTTAGGAGTTTACTATTTGAAAATAGCGTTTTATTTAATAACAGTTTTATTTACAAAATTTATTTTTAAAGATGTATTTATAACTGTTGTGGTGGCAACCACTTATTTGCATATGCGAATAACATAACACTATAAATGGCAAGCCTAGGTTGGCCTTGGTGTGTCTTACTCAAATGCCACCGGAAGTGACGCCGAAGAGCGTACATGTCCTCCCACCAAGACTCTCTGACTCGACACCGTCATTTGTACACATTGTAAATATACCTTTTCTTTAATACACTTATTATTGCGTTATCTTGTTGTTTGCGTCTTCATTGTATTTCCTTACTAATTATTGTTCAACCTTGCAACCACAACAGTTGGCGACGAGATATGAAGCGTCAAATATAACAGTTTGACGAAGAACTATTTAAAAAAAAAAACAAAAAAAAAAAACAACGCAAAGGTTGACCATTTTTTTTAAGGAATGCAAAGTGTTGACGAGCAAACGTATTTTACGCTAAAGAGAAGTTTCAACTCAAGTGAAAAAAAAAACTCTAACGTGGCAAAAGCGACAATTTACGCCGTTTTCTGGGAATCCGACTTGCAAACGAATGTAAAAGTGAATTTTTGTTTTGTCGCTACACGACAAATCTTACTAAAGGACCAACTTGCAAACGAAAAGCGAACTTTGTTCTGTCGCAAAAATATGTCAGACCCGTATTACGAAAAACAAGGAAGTAACCTACGAAAAAGGTTCACCAGTGGATTCTAATTACTGTTCTCCGTAAACAAAACAATAAACTAAAGGACTTTTTAATTAATGTTTTGGTTGACGTCGGTACTAAAAGGAAATACCACAGCTAAAACTAAAATTCAAGGAAAGGATTTTTTTTCTTGAAGTTGTCACTGAATAACGGATAATACAGTAAAACGTCACGGAAAAAAAAAGGTAATCTCAATTTAAGAGGTATTTTAATTACTAAAATACTAGAGAAAAAAAACTCAAAGAACTAAATGTACTGCATACATTTATTCAATTGTGACTCGATTAAAAAAAAAAAAATAAAAAATTTTATTTTGTGGAAAGAGTTACTTATTAGTAAGTGCCTAAAAACGGAAAGTCAATTCCATTTCGTGATTCCAGATAAACCTGGTTTTTTTTTTTTGCAGCGTGACTCGCAAACAGAATATATTATTGCAAGCAGCGATATTATTATTGGAAACAGGAGCTTACAGCAATTTGCTTTTTTGTTGTAACCCAAACCGGTGTATATTGTACATGGTACAATATTTTTTTTAACTACACACTAAAAAAAACAAAAAAAACATGGAAGACTTATCAAAAATGTTCATGCAATTTTTACAAGCACGGGCTGAGCGGGATGAACGCAGACAAGCTACACAAAACGAGTTTTTGCAACCACAAATACAGGCACAGGCTGACCGCGAGGAAAAGAGAGAGGACAGATTATTGAAATGGCAGCAGGAACAAGAAGAAAAGCAGAAAATGGCACAATTAAAGCAGAAAAAACTGCAATTGGAACAGGAAGAAAGGCATAAGAAACTACAATTGGAATATGAAGAAAGACAAGAGGAACGTTTTGCTAAAACACTGGAACTACTAAAGAGTAATCGAGAAAATGTCGATAGTGTTAATTTCTCCCATACAACTATTTTTAATAGCATGGACACATTTCATTATGTGCCTGAGGAAGAGAAGAATTTTGAAGCATACTACACAAGATACGAAGATGTTTTTCAACTGGACTGTAAAAATTGGCCAAATAGTCAGAAAGTGAGCCTCTTACTCAGAAAAGTGGGTACATCAGAACACAGCAAATTCGTAGATTACATATTACCTAAAAAAAAAAAAAAACTGCGGAATTAGAGTGCATGGAAGCTGTAAAATTACTAAAAGAATTATTTAATCCAAATATATCTCTTTTTCATAAAAGATGGCTGTGCATGAATCTAAGAAAGATGGACAACCAAGATTATTTGACATACGCATCAGTTGTCAATAAAAACTGCGATAATTTTAAGCTTGCAGAACTAACGGTAGAAGATTATAGATGTCTAATCTTCGCTCAAGGGTTAGTTTCCACGAAAAATGCAGAAATACGCAGACGAGTGTTGTCTAAGCTGGAATCTGAGCAAGATTTAACCCTCCAGAAACTAGCAGAGGACTGTGAAAGGGCCATTACACTAAAAAAGGATTCAAAAAATATAGAAGAATCCGGAGTGGCATATGTAAGAAAAGTTAGAAAACCATACGCACCAACCAAGAACTTTACAAAGAAAAGCAATGGAACGGGATATTCCAAAGATAATAACCATAAATATAGTACAGAATATAACAAGCCTCTTCCTAGATATAACTGTAAGAGATGTGCAGAAAAGCATTGGGAATCAGATTGTCCTTATAAGAAGAAAAAATGCTACATTTGTAAGAAGGTGGGACACAAAAGCGATTGCTGCAGATATAAAGATTACACCAGAAAGAGAGTACAGCAAACAAAATCAAATACAAAATTAGACAAAGATCGGCGAAAATACGTAAAAGTGGAAATATTTAAAACATCAATAAAGTTACAACTCGACTCCGGCTCCGATGTTTCTATAATAAACCTGAATACGTGGAAAAAGTTGGGAAAACCGGCCATGATGAAAACTAGTAAAACAGCCCGGACGGTAACTGGTGGTGGTATAAAATTTGAAGGAGAAGTTGTCCTCCCGATAAAATTGAAAGGGATTTCGAAGAAATTAAAAATATTCGTACTAAAAAATAGTGAAAATCTGTTTGGAATAGATTTAATTGAGAAATTCGGACTATGGGATAAGCCAATCAATACATTCTGTAAAAAATTAGAATGTTCTTCTCCAACAACAGTAAATATAAAAGACGATTTAAAAGAATTATTTCCTGAGGCATTCACGACTAACTTAGGTCGCTGCAATAAATTCAAGGCCTCGTTTGAACTTAAAGAAAACGCCAGCCCAATTTTTAGAAAAAAGCGAAATGTTCCGTTCGCTGGGTTGGAAAAGATTGATAAATAATTAAATAGATTGGAACAGACGGGAATTCTATCAAAAATAGAACACAACGAGTGGGCAGCCCCCACCGTATACGTAAAGAAAAAGAATGACGAAGTTAGAGTGTGCGCAGACTTTTCGACCGGGGTCAACTCCCTATTAAAAGATCACCATTACCCCCTACCAAGCCCAGAGGAAATATTCACGAAGTTGAATGGGGGTAATATCTTCTCCAAGATAGACTTGAGCGACGCGTATTTGCAAATACCGGTCGAGGAGAATTGCATCAATACGCATAAGGGATTATACAAATACAACCGATTGCCTTTTGGCATCAAAGTAGCGCCTGCCATCTTTCAGCAAGCGATGGACACCATGCTAAGTGGTATTGAGTGCGCATGTGCATACCTGGACGACATTGTTGTCAGGAGCAAATCCCTAGAAGAACATAAGGAACATTTGAAACAAGTATTTACTCGAATACAAGAATTCGGCTTTAAAGTAAAAGAAAGTAAATGTGACTTTTGTATGAGCGAGATTAAGTATCTTGGACACATAATAAACAAACATGGACGACGTCCAGACCCAGGCAGATCTGCGGCAATAAAAAATATGCCAGCACCCAATAATGTAACAACCTTGCAGAGTTTCTTAGGACTCGCAAATTATTACGAATCTTTTATTGAAGGAATGCATAACTTGCGAGCCCCCTTAAATAATCTGCTTAAAAAGGATACACCGTGGAACTGGACGCAAGAATGTCAAACCGCTTTTGACAAAATAAAGAGCGCACTAACATCCGAATTATTCTTAACGCACTTTGACACAAACTTAAAAATAGTCGTCGCTAGTGACGCTAGCTCCTACGGCTTAGGAGCATGCATTCAACATATTATGCCGGATGGGTCTAGAAAACCATTAGCGCACGCTTCGAGAACGCTGATACCAGCCGAAAGGGCATATTCACAAATCGAAAAAGAAGCGTTGAGCATAATCTTTGCCGTGACTAAATTTCACCGATATTTATATGGTAGACAATTCATACTTGAAACCGACCATAAACCGTTAGTCACGATCTATGGATCAAAAAAAGGATTGCCGGTATACACCGCAAATAGATTGCTGCGCTGGGGTACAATACTACTTAATTACGATTTCCAGCTACAACATCTAGCATCAAAAAAGATTTGCCATGCGGATGGACTGTCAAGACTGATACCACAGAAACACAATCTGGAAGAATCAGTCATTGCAGCAATTCGGACAAATGTTGAAGTAAAAAATATGGTAGCAAACATCATTAAGGAACTACCCGTAACTTTGTCGGACATTAAAAGGGAAGCCGAAAAAGACGAATATATAAAGGACATAAAAGAGAAAATTATAACGGACACAAAGGTGCAGGAAGTTTTCTCCATATGTGACGATGTGTTACTGTACAGCGAGAGAGTGGTAATACCCAAAACATTGCAGAATAGGATGTTAAGAGATTTCCACACAGGACATCCGGGGATAAATCGAATGAAGTCGTTAATGAGAAGCTACGTGTACTGGCGTAACATGGACACTGACATAGCGACAACAATTGATAAATGTAAAGGATGCCAGTTAGCGGCAAAATCTCCACCTATAGTACACAAACCTTGGCCGAAAACCGACCAACCATGGTCGAGAATCCACATGGACTTCGCTGGTCCAGTAGGTGAAAACTATTATTTAATTGTAGTGGATAGTTTCACAAAATGGCCGGAGGTAATGCGTTGCAGGAATCCAACAACGAACAACTCAATAGGGTTCCTACACGAGTTGTTTGCAAGATTCGGTGTACCAGACACACTGGTCACTGACAACGGAACGCAGTTCACATCCGCAGAGTTTAAGGAATTTTGCGACACGTTCCGAGTGAAGCACATCACGACTCCGCCGTATCATCCAAGCACGAACGGCCTCGCGGAAAGGTTCGTGGACACGCTAAAACGAGCGTTAAAGAAATCCATTGGAACACCAACAGAAAAAGCTTGGCAACAATTCTTGCAAGTATATAGGATTACACCACATCCTAGTACACCATCAAACATATCACCAGCTGATCTAATGTTTGGCAGAAAGGTAAAATCAGCGTTTGATAAACTATTGCCAATTATCCGAAACACTACACACACGAGAAGAAAGAAATATAACTCGAGAGATCGAGTATATTTTAAGTGCTACAGAAATAACACATCTTACTGGGAATGTGGAGTAGTGGATAAACGCATTTGTGATTGTACATACATGATTAAAGGTCCACAGAATATACATAAAAGGCACCTAAACCAGATAAAATAGCGTCATATCCAAGATGATGATGATACGACAACAGTCGAAGAGGAGGACACCATAGATATCATATACGAATCTTTTAATTTGGAACCGCCTCAAAATGCACCTAAACCCCGAAGATCAGGTAGGAAAAGAAAAGTGAATGAACCATTAATGGTAAACCCAAAAAGAAAAAGATATTGAAATCTGTGTGACTTCAAATCTTGGGAGGGGGGTGTTGTGGTGGCAACCACTTATTTGCATATGCGAATAACATAACACTATAAATGGCAAGCCTAGGTTGGCCTTGGTGTGTCTTACTCAAATGCTACCGGAAGTGACGCCGAAGAGCGTACATGTCCTCCCACCAAGACTCTCTGACTCGACACCGTCATTTGTACATATTGTAAATATACCTTTTCTTTAATACACTTATTATTGCGTTATCTTGTTGTTTGCGTCTTCATTGTATTTCCTTACTAATTATTGTTCAACCACAACAATAGCAAAACGTATTTGTAAATAAAATGCAAAATAAAAAAGTTTACATTTTTATATAGTGAGCAAACAAACAAAAATATTTAAAGATACAAAATTTTATTTACAAATCTTTTAACAACTTGCTTTTTATATAAAAAGAACAAATTTGGCTATTTACTGACCTTCCCATGGCGGTAAAGATCGACATAAAGTGGAGAGTTATTATAAGAAAATAGGATGTCATATATAAGCATTATAAAACATCGAATTTTAATGTAGCTTTCTTCCCCCTCCCCCCCCCAAAAAAAAAAAAAATTTAAATTGTCTCAGTCCAGAAGGATTTCTAATTACTTTTTTTTAATGCGTATTATCTGACCCATCTACTAACAAATTCAATGTAAAGTTTAAAAATGCATAATTATTAAAAAAAACTGTGTTTTTTTTTTTTTACTTACAAACACATTTTAATTAAAAAATCTTGTGTAAAAAATCCATTTTTCAAAGTGTAAAACTTCTAACATTGTCCTTGTCGGAGGCAAATAAATGCTAATTTTTTTATATCTAAAACATGCACACTAAAAAGATTTCTAACTAAAATATATTTTCAATATAAACTGTTTCTTCGCTTTTTTGCTTCTAGGAAAAAATGTAAACAGTTGGTTTTGTAAAGTTTAGTTGTTGCAAAATAAATAGCATTTAAAACTACTTTAAAGAAATAAAAAAAAAGGCAGGTAGATGGAAAAGTAACTTTATTTTATGGTAAAATTTATTTATTGTATATTTGGTTTTTACTCTTGGCCACGTGTTAGCTTCACTGCTAAATTCCCGAATACTTTTAATAAATAAAAATAAACAGTTTCTGCATATTATATATTTCCGTCTGCTACCGACTTAAATCCCAACGCTAAAAGTGTGCGTATTTAAAAAAAAAAATAGCACAATATTTTATGTACAAGAACACGTTATGTGCAGATTTTAATAATAATTTTGAAAAATATAAGTGAACCTCCTTTTTTTTTTCAATAACAATGTTATCATATTTATACAGGCGCACACTCTAAGCAAACAACGAATTTCACGACACGGAACTGCGCCCAGCGACAGTTCTTCACGCAGCTTTCATCAGCTGCCTAAAGCGTCTAATTCGCGCATGCGTACAAGAGAATTTCATTAAGAAAGTGTAACTGTGAATTTAACAGCTCCAAGCAAGTTTTATTTTTGTTATTGTATGAATTTGGAGATACCGACATTAAAGTTAATGATTTTATAATGTACACATAGAAAAAATAATAATAATAACAATAATAATAATAATAATAATAATAATAATAATAATAATAATAATAATAATAATAATAATAATAAACAAACGTATTATTTTTAATTTTATCATTAATATTGTGTAGAAATAACTTGGGGGTGCTGCAGTCCCACAGTTCCATGCAGTCGGCATCGGTAATGCAGATATAATTGTTTACCGCTGCGCTTTACACATAGCACAAGCCTAAATGTAAGCTGTGAGAAGATCGACAACTTCGCAGAGCATAGACTAATGTTTAGATTTGGATAGAAGTCATACAGAAGCGGGAGAGACAAGACGTGTAAAAATTTAGTCCTAAAATCACCAGTAGGCAAATACTCTCTCTCTCTCTCTCTCTCTCTCTCTCTCTCTCTCTCTCTCTCTCTCTCTCTGCCCGATGCATGTACCTAAAATAAATAACATATTTTGGGTACAAATATGTTCGTGTTAATGACTAGCGAGAACTAACACAGAGATGATCCCGTAAAGAATAAACACCAGAATCCCGCTCAGCAGAACTGAACCAATGATGCACTAAAGCATGTCTTCATAGTAACTAATCAGTTCACTTCACTCCAAAGAATTGAGTCGATTATTCTACAAATTTTTTGGTTGTTTTTGCAATCCTTGAAGATGAAGCTTCAAAATTTGTGCATTGTTTTTTTTTTTGTCTGTTTTTGTTTTTTTTTTTTCTGCAGACTATTATTCTCATCTTCGTAGTTGTTGTTTCAGTACGTTTCGGCCAACTCATCCTCTGGCCTTCTTCGGGACCCGTGGTACAGTGGATAGAGGCGTTGAGCCTTTACGGTTCCAGGTGAGCATTGTCTGAAGATAGCGATTTCAGTCCTACCCAAAGCATGTCAGAGGTGGTGAGACAACAAGAACGTGGTGAAGTAACAACTATGGACGGCAGAATTTACTGGGGATAAGTTATAAGACTCAGCATTTATATCCCGTCGCAGTTAACTACCTAAAGAAGGTCTGAGGAATAATTGGCCGAAACATGCTGAAACAACAACAACTATGAAGATGAGGATAACATTCCACAAAAAAAATAATTACAAAAATTCCTTTATTTTTCATTTATAGCAGAAAAATGAGGCGAAATTGAAAAGCGATTCAATTTGTACAAGCAACTTATAAAGTATCAATAAAAAAAAAAGCAGTTCGCCCGTTTAAACAACGATGATCTGGAGTTTGTTTAAAGTGAACATGGTTTACGCAGAGCCAGCTTCACTTTCTCGTCCAAACCTGTCTGATCCAGCGATCGGACAGGATCAAGACAGCTGGAGGACAGGCGGAATACATGAGCTGCCAGAAGTGATGACGTTCTCTTACATACAGTGCCTGATATTTCCAAATCGTCACCCATCTGGTATTGGTTATGCTCAGCGTTGCTTAACTTCGGTGATGTAACGAAAACCAGTGTGACGTGATTATGCCACCTCAATAACAAAGTGGTTAAATAATGAGTCAAAATAGTGATCTCATATAGTTAAAAGGAAAACCGAGTCACAAATGATTTCCTACTAGAAGTTCGCAACGTTTGAAGTTTAAATATGGGTCTGACATTTATGAATAAAATTACGTCAAGTTACAATAACATGAAAGAAGTCATATCTATTCACACATGAGGTAAGTAAAAGGGAGCAACTATACGGAAGTATGGAAGTTTCATTTGAAGAATGTTCACAACTGTATTCATTTCCTACAAAGGTATAATTGCACTTTATGGGATGCGATGGAAAATAAAATATTGCGTAATAGGCGGTCGTTTCGGTTGGAGTCAGGGTTGGAGTTAGGGTTGGGGCTATATTTGAAAATGAATATCGATGCGGTGTGTATTACACGGGCGACTTACTCTGTCATTTCCGGTACATTTTAGGGGCCAAAAGGGAAGTAATTAAGCGGCCTCTAGCAACAACAAGTAACTATATAACTAAAAAAAAAAAAAACTAGATTAGAAGGAAGTATTAAATAGCAGCATGGCACGTTCCCCAGCGTTACTCGGGAGGAATATATAAGATTAATTGAACAATATAGGGCATCAATACGTTTCATTGGGTAAATCAATAATAATATTAATAATATTACTAAATTGGAAGAGGTTTTTATTTGTTTGTTTGTTTTTTCTTCTGTTTTGCAATAGTCTAAATCACACAACGTGGTAACAACGTAAATTTATGGTTTTGGGTGTGCTGTATTCAATGTAGAATTATTTAGGAAACCATTTCAAAGATAACTATTAAATAATAATGTTGAATATATAAAAGAAAAAGTGCGTAAATGGTACTTAAGAGAGTAATGGTTTATTAAAATCTGTTGTCTATTCTGAAAACAAACGAATGGGCTATGTAAATCTATGCCTGACAATACTACATAGTGTTATTATGTTTAAATAAATTAGAGTGAATGTTTAGTAACGTACGTTTATTATCGTACGGGGCATAAATACATCTCACTACCTAAAAAAACGAACGGGCTACGAAAATAATGTATGGATGACAGTAATTGTAATAATATTTTGTGTATTATGTTTGAATATAAATGCGTGTGTGTATATCTATGTGTATGTGTGTGTATTAATGTCTATTTATTACCGTATGCGACAGCCATAGTTCCCGAGTTCGACAGAAAGATTTCCAAGTGCAAGACATATGAAAACGGTCAGAAGTTACATCGGCCGAAACGTTGTGCGAATAATACTTGATGAGAACACTAGTTTGAATAATCAAAAGAATACATTTCATCAATCCTCGTCTCAAAAATTTAGAAACAGAAGTGAGGTCTTGTTTGTCGAGCAGGCAATAACGGCCTCAAATGCAGTCGGCATCGGTAATGCAGATATAAGTGTTTCTCGTCACGCTATCATTTTCTATGATATTTGGATGTGAATCCTTTAACTCCACCCCCACACCCAAAAGCCCATCACCACGACGCACCCGCCCCTCACACACACATACTCCATCTCGGGTGGTAAGATAAACAGTCACCAACATAAAATTTCTCTTTGGGCATTAAACACAAAAGAAATAACGCCTAATGAATGAAACTCGAAACTCTTGTTGTAGTTCAACATTGAACGCAACAGTCTTACAACGATCGGATAAACACGAGCGATCACGACACCTGTCTGTTGTAATGTGCCCGGATAGGTGTATTCGTGTGTGTGTGTGTGTGTGTGTGCGTGCGTGTGTGTGTGTGTGTGTGTGTGTGTGTGTGTGTGTGTGTGTGTGTGTGTGTGTGTGTGTGTGTGTGTGTGCGCGTGTGTGTGTGTGTGCGTGTGTGTGTGTGTGTGTGTTTAAGTGTGTACGTTCACATATATCTGTGTATGACTTTGCCATTGTGCTCTCTGTTTTAATTTTCTTATCATTGTGTTATTCCTGGGGATGGGACATTCTACCGGATGCTAAATATTCTCCCATTAGTTTAGTTACTCCAACCGAGAGATTTTTTTAAAGATTTTAACCGTCCCTTTAAGTTCTATTCTTTGTATTTCTTTTGGACTTGGTTCACCGGGTATATTCGCCAGATAGTTTTTGAAATTCTTTTTCGTTAGCCCGGTTGCTCCTGTAATGACTGGCATGATTGATACCTTCTTAAGATTCCAGTTTCTTTTCATGTCGTACATAAGTCCTTGGTATTTTGTGAATGTCTCCCTCTCTGCTATGTTAAAGCC
The DNA here is from genome assembly GCF_053919585.1 of Euprymna scolopes. NCBI lineage: Eukaryota > Metazoa > Mollusca > Cephalopoda > Sepiida > Sepiolidae > Euprymna > Euprymna scolopes. Next base: position 62,101,707 of record NC_136507.1, read on the forward strand.
AGCATCATTAGGAACGCTTACATCAACTAGGCTTGCCACATTCTCCTTCTTGCCCCATATCACTATGTCTATAGCCCCATTTTCTAGGTATGTAGCTGTAGGAATTACATAGTCACAGTGGATGGTGTATGACTTATTAACAACTGTTCTTTCTGGTACATTTCCCAGGATTTGCTACTACATGGGATATTCAGGTTTATGTGTGTATGTGCCAATGTTTCATCTTGAGTACATATAGTCTTGCGTGCATCTATGAGTGTATGTGCTCGCTTGCGCGATGTCTGTGTGCTATAACTCTTATATTTTAGTGCTTTTCGCTACTTTATTATCATTTTCGTTTAGCAGGAGATGAGGTGTCCTACTGGATGCCAAATATTCACCGCTATCTCATACATTCCAAGTAGAAGATCTTTTTTTAAGAATTTTATTTATTTATTTATTTTTAGCCTCCGTTCAGTCTCAAAAGACAGAGGATACCTCCTATACGAGCAGCTGTGCGTATAATTGTGTGGCAAAGGTCGCGCAATCCCCAACCACACCTCTCATGGATTAGCACTGCTTGAGTCCAGTAGCAAGGAGAAGTTCGGGACGACTGGAAACAATGCCAAGATAAGCGGAGAGCACATACAGCACCTGGAAGTTACAAATGGTTGTCCATTTGATACTAGCCAGGCTCATTGTTGCTTAACTTCGGTGATCTGACGGGAACCGGTGTGTCAAACGTGATTATGACGTATATTAAGAATTTTAACCTCCATTTAAGTGCAATTGTTCGTGCCTCTCTTGCACTTCGTTTACCGGGTATATTTACCAGGTAATTTTTGAAATTCTTTTTCATGGGATCGATTGTTCCTATAATCACTGGAATTATGGAGATCTTCCTAAGATTTTAGTTTTATTTCATGTCGTACATAAGACTTTGGTATTTCGTTATCTTTTCTCTTTTTATGTGCAATTATGTAGGTGGGTATTTCCTAATGAATGGCCGTTTATGAAGGCTAAACGCTACGCGAGTATAACGGTTAAGGAGATAGATAGATTGACACTACCTGCTTATTGCAATGTGCCTGAATGTGCGTGCGTTCATGTGATAAGTATACGTGTATGTTTGAATATGAGCGTGTACCTTAACATGTGGTGTGTATATGTGTGTGTTTGGTGTGTATGTTCTCATATGCTTTGTGCATGGCATTCTTATTGTGTATGTGTGTTAAGTGTCAATGTTTAATTTTAGGTGCATGTAGTTTTGCGTTCATCTGTGCGTGTGCGTTGTAACATTTGTCATTATGAGTGCGATTTTGTTATGTCTGTGCATGATCTATATTATATTTCGTTATGAAAAGTGAAAACAATGATGCAGCAGACTGGTTCATTTTGCCAAAATGTCATTATATAAACTCAAAATCATTCTCAGTAGTTTGTGTGCAAGCGGGAAGCACGCAAACTACTGGGAATCATTTTGAGTTACCTGTCAATGTCGGAGCATGCTACTAATAAGACGATAGATGGTATTCTAGGGAATCTCCTTCCAGTTCTGGACCAGAGCATCACTGAACTTCTGGACAGTCGAAGAGGCAACGTGAAGGTACCGGATAGATCTAAGCATAATGTCCCAGAGGTGTTCCGTTGGGTTTAGGTGAGATGAACGGGGGTTATAGGTTAATGGTGTCAATTCCTTCGTCCTCCAGCAATTGCCTACATACTCTAGTCACATGAGTCGTTGTCGTGGATCAGAAGCAACCCAGATCCCATTGCACCCACGTAGGTTCTGATAATTGGTTCAAAGATTTCATCCAAGTACCTAATAGCAGTAAGTGTGCTATTATCTAAACGAAAGAGGTCTGTGCGTCCATCCAGGAATATGCCTTCACTGACCATCACTGACCGATCAAAATCGATAATGCTAAATGGTGTTGCAGGCAGCATGACATTCTTCATGGCATTTGCAGACCCTTTCACATCTGTCGCATTTGCTCAGATTGAACCTGCTCTCATCAATGAAGAGCACTGGGCGCCAGTGACGTAGTTATCAATTCTAGTGAGTTATGGCTAGTGCCAATCCAGCTCTACGTGCTGGGTAGTGAACACAGCCTCCCCCATCCCTATAGAACGTCAGACCCTAAGGCCGTCCTCATGGAGCCTGTTTCTGGGTTTGTTTGTTTTTTTTAGAAATATTAACACCAGTGACCTGCTGAGGGTCATTTTCTAGGGCTGGCGGTGCTCATCCTGTTCCTCCTTGCACAAAAGCGCAGATATCGATTCTACTGCGGGTTTAAAGATCCTCTGCGGTCTGTCCAGTTCTCATGGAGTAACTACCTGTCTCCTGAAATCTCCTTCTTACTCTTGAGACTGTGCTTGGTGACACAGCAAAACTTACTGCAGCGGCACTTATTTATGTGTCATCCTGGAGGAGTTGCACTATTTGTAGAACCTCTGTAGCGTCCAGGTACATCACCATGTTATCAACAGAGATATTGGTCCATGCTAAATGAAAAACTACAGCAGTGGAAAGTCGGTCAGCAAAAAATCAGCCAAGAGAAATGAGAAGGGAAAATAAGTATCAGTGGCCCCAACCATTTTTTCTGCCTCTCTAAAGCACCTGTTGTTTATTTCAAAAACAAAGCAGCTGAAACTTACTTCTTATCCTGCTATTTAATCGACCAGATCAACATACTAAAAGTTTTACTCGTAGGTTGCTATACTCCTATCAAAAATTGTCTCTCTAATTTTTTTAGCAGTGTATATTGCGCGTATCCTGTATTTTCTTAAACAGTATTCAATACGGGAGTACAGATTATTAGTAATAAAAATATGTTTGTGGCAAGCAAGCTACACAGAAAAATTTGTGTTTCATTCCCAAGGGTAATCATCGAAAAGGCTAAATGCGAATGTTGTTTGCGATTACTTTAACTTCGATACTAAAGGAATCGCAACCAATATATCCACTCATTTAGCCTGGTGAAAAAAAAATGAGGCGGCTAGAAAAGGGAGCTTCTATCAATACTGAATATACACACAAGCGGAATTACGCAATGTTCAAAAACTTTTACTAAAACCTTTTTTTCTGGGGTTTATGTGACTCAGATAATGATGTAAATAAAATAAATTAGATTGTATAATAACCCAAAGTATGATGCGTATAATAATAATAGTAATAAAAATGATTGTAATAATAGTAATAATAAAAGTAGTAATAATATCAATATTAATATTAATAATAAAATAATAATACTAATGATAATAAGAAATTAATTATAATCGAATAGTAATAAAAATGATGATAATAATTATCATTTTCATTAATATTATTAAATAAAAGCTAGAGACACCACGATAATAATAATAATAATAATAATAATAATAATAATAATAATAATAATACCTCTTCCTCCCACTGCACCACGCGCTCAAGATCAGAGGAGAGAGAATCAGAGAGAACTTTGTCATTTACGGCCTTTGATGTGTTGTCATAGATGGTCGTGCCATCAGCATAGATGTCAACGAATGGTTTAAGTATGTGTTTTGGGAGATCATTGATGTAGATCAGGAAGAGAGTTGGGCCCAGGATGGACCTCTGAGGGGCTTCAACATTAGTACTTCAGGCCTGTGATTTCTTCCCGTCAACCACTACTCTTACGAGCCTATCAGAGAGAAATAATTTTCCCCACTCTTTATCTGTGCCTAAATCAAAAGGTCAATTCCATGAACAAAGCTTCTTTCTTAGAACTGCACGCCTGTTGAACTCTCTACCGCTTGCCTGTTTCCATCCTGACTTCAACTCCAGCATAAACAAATTCCTGATTAACCGCCCCCTTAAGTAATGACACTTTATCAAATCTCCAATACTAACGAATAATACAACACTACCCCATTGATTACTGTACACACAATAACCCTTATCCCCGAGTGGCTTCTGGGCCTTGATAAGTGGTGACCTCCATGTAAAAAATAAATAAAATAATAATAATAATAATAATAATAATAATAATAATAATAATAATAATAATAGATTAACACCTTCAGCTAGATCACCCTCTCAAAATGAGATTCTACTTTTTAAAAATATTACGTGGCGGAAAGAAAAAGAAATGTTATTTTAAAATTTAGAATAGAAAAGCAATTTCGCACATAAATTTAACGTAAAATAATTATCATTTCCAGCTCATTCTAACTCATAATATCGTAAATTGTTCAAAAATACTGGTAAAACGTAACATTTCCGCTTCATAGTTGACATTTATTTGATGTATTTTTGCTAGAGTTCGTGTAATTTTCGATTTTGAGCAGTTATCAAGAGTCCTTATGAAGAACTTATGGACAGCCAGTTTTTTATTCTTACTAAACAGATTGAACACTGAATTAACGCTTTAAAATAAGTTTAAACTCAAATAAACATATGGCGGTAGATAGAAGAGTCTAGTCTTTGGTAACATTTATTTGTTGCAGATTTGTTTTCTATCTCTTTTTGTCCTGTTAGCTATAGTAACAAATGCCCGAACCGCACTCTTCTTTTGGGAGATGCCTAAGTTTAACTGTAGGTATAATTTCATTTTTAATTCTGAAAACTGTATTTATCCAAGATTTTGATAAACTTCATCCAATTTACAAAATTTCCACAACTTACGATTTTGTTTTTTACATAGGCATCACCACTTATCAAGGCCACGAGGCCACTCGAGGATAAGGGTTAAAGCGTGTAAATTATTACAGTAAAATATTTTCCGGCATCAAATTACCTCGACAGTAAAGGGTAAGATTTCGCTGCTGGTCGTGTGTGTAATTTTCGATTTTGAGCAGTTATCAAGAGTCCTTATGAAGAACTTATGGACAGCCAGTTTTTTATTCTTACTAAACAGATTGAACACTGAATTAACGCTTTAAAATAATTTTAAACTCAAATAAACATATGGAGGTAGATTAGTTGGGATTATGTACTTTGACGGGCCACAAGGAACAGAGATGCAATATTGCAGCGATGGACAGAGGTTCAGAATTTGTTCAGATTTGAGACTTTTTTCTTTTTTGTAAATTTGTCTGAGAGGGAGAGACTAATGGCAGATGCACTAGCAGCAACTATATCCCAATGTGGGTGAATTATGGTTTTGTAAAAATATAGGATATTTTCTGATGTGAGTAATTTTCTAGCACGGTAGAGGGAGACCATCTTCTTTGAAGTAGCCTTAATGTATTAGTTCAGATTCATGTTCCCTGTGAATGTTTAACCGAGGGTTTTGAAGGTTGTACTCTTACGTATGGTGTTATTTATCATGGTAATCGGTGGTTGAGAAGGCTTTTTTTTTTTCGATGTTAAAGGAAAGAAACTTGATTTTAGTAGCTTTAAATGTTACCATTTACTTACGGCCTCATTCCGGTTCTGAATGATTAAGATTAAAAAAAATTTTACATACAACCGGAACTTGCTCCTATTCTTACAAAGCTGCACAACCGTTTCATAAAGAAGAAATGCTTCCCATCACCTTGGTAAACGTCGTCACTTTGCCCAGTATTAAAAAAATAATACTGGAGATCAGCCTTCCTCAGATCAGTCAGTTTTCTTTCACCAGTAAGTTGTTTGAATCTGCAACAAGTCAAGAAGTTGTCAACAGCATCAGCAAAAACACAACTCAATGACAAACAATACGGATTCCGTCATGCAATATCAACAGCTGATGTCGTCACTAATTTCACACGGGATCAATGAATCTATTGATGGGCTTTTCATTTCTAGGGGAATACATTTTGACATATCAAAGAACTTCTATGGGATTTAGCACAAATGTTTACTTCGTACTTGCTAGCTATGAAATATCTGGAAATATATTCTCAAATATCATTTTCCTCTGGTAGGTTTATGAAAGTAGTTGTTGATAGAAGCAGAAGTTCGAGGCACATAGTATCAATGCAAGCGTACAACAAGGATTCATTTTAGGCGCAACCTTCTTCTTAAACGTCATCAATGCTATCGCAAACCACATTTATCCAGATGTCACAACTATCTATGGCAACACTTCGAAGATCATTAATAATAAAGATCTTTCTTAATCTCTCTCTTTCGATCACGTCGTGAAATTGGGAGAAAAGTGACTTCTTTTCACTACTAGCACTTGGAGTCTCACTTTGCTTGAATTGAAATCAATGCCTTTCTACTTAAGCTTCTGAGAATGACCTTCACTCCAGTTCTGAAATAGAAGAAAAATCTGTTGCTAAGGTCATTAAAAAATAGTTGGATTATTACACAGCTCCAAAAATTATAGCTTTTTTCTCTCACCATGATCTATTCTAAAAAATTCATTAGCAACTGAGTGCGATGTGTATCTGTATCCGAGAGAAAAGGTGAGTGTTGTTTTAATAGGAACTCTAGATTTCCTCGCCCCATTTCGTTACAATTTCTTTACTCAAGCTATAATACTACATAGTAATTCGTATTATTTGGATTATTCGAACTATTGTTCTCATCTTAAGTATTATTCGCCCAACGTTTCCATCGATGTAACATCCGGCCTTCTTCAGGTGTATCTCGTCGAAATCAAGAATATTCCTGTCGAACTCGGGAATCTGCACGGAATTTCGAACGGATGCAAGGACATAGTTGATAAGGTACTTGGTAAAATTTACTTGTAAGTTATACTCTTCTGGAGGTTGAATGTTCATTCCGCAATGCTGGCAATATTCAAATTACAAATTACGAATTACTTAACACTTCTAACCAGTCATGGCTGACGGAACGAGAGCATGTTACCCCTGTAGATTAAATAAATGCTACCGTTTGAAATTCCGTATATATTTCCGAGTTCGACAGAAAGATTCCCGAGTTCGACAATATGCATCTGAAGAAGGTAAACCGAAACGTTGTGAAAATAACACTCAAGATGAAAACAGTGGTCCGATTAAAACAAAATTTCAAACACTACACACGTATGGGTTCGAAACTATTCAGCAAAGTTTAGCAAAATGAAGACGCAAAAAATTACATTTTGGCGTAGTTATGTACAGATGCGTACAGTATCATATAAAAACGAATGTTTTGTCAAATGGTATGTCGAGTGATAATACTCCTCTCGATTTCTGCGTATGAGGTCCACCACAACAACTAAGTTCTTCGGAAATCCACACAGGTAGTGGTGAAAACTTTGTGCAGAACTAATCACACTTTTTGGTACAACTGCTAATCTCAGTCGGTGCGATGGCCGCCACAAGACAGAGCAGACATGATAAATGCATGTCTTAACGAAGACAGGGGGTGCATCTCTCCCAGTGAATGCGCCTCCAGATATCAACCTGAAAATGTCTACGTCTCGCCGCAGCTAACATACAGCGGCTAGCATTCTCAAATGGTCACCAACGTGGTATTGGCCAGGCTCATCGTTGCTTAACGTCGATGATCTGGCGAGAACAGGTATTTCAACGTGATTATGCCTTATGTAAGTTTAGTAAAACAAAATGAAAACGCAAGATAACACAAATTATAGCAGATGCTGCCTGATTGGTCGGTTAAATAGAAGAATGAAAGCTGTGCAACGTTTATATTGGCTGATGCAGCGCGATTCGTTTTTCAAATAAACCAATGAATTTGTTTCTACCGACATATAAAAACATTGCAAGCATCTGTTCGGTGCAGTTAATGCATATTTACAATCGGAGACGGGCATATTTCTTCTAAATTTATGGCAAGGTTGCTGGTAAGGCGGGTATGGCGTCACGAAACCTGAAACCCACGAAAAACTCATTACGTCACTAATAAACCTTCCTCGGGGCATTAACGTGATGTATATCACGAACATAAACATGTGAATATATTTAAAACTAACACTATCTACCCGGCGTTGCCCGGTAGTGTACTGTCTTGCAATTTCTTTTGGTTTGCCGTTTTTTTTTTACAATGATATTTTTATGTAAAAATAGCACTTCTTCTTAGACACAATGATAATGAGTCCTTTTTATGGAAGCTTGAGCTCTCTACATTTAAAAACCGGCGATCCCTAACAATTGTTATTGTTTTACGAGTCCTCTTGCACCTGTGAATCCTCGATTGCTCTGGCATGGCTGACATTATATAAAAAAAATCTTAGTTAAAATCCAGTTTAATAACACACTCTGAAGTCGTCACGTTTATAATCACGCTATTTAAATTATGCCTAAGGCAAACATAACGTTTTTAAGCAATATTCAACAATTGTACTCTCAAAACAAAGATGGTGGAAATGGATATTGTCGATGTAAATACGGAACGAAGGTCACTAAGCATGTAACGAAATACAAAACAATATAGATATATTTTATTTCAAAAAATTATTTTAGTTATAAAATTTCTTGTGTTATAATTTTTTAATATTTAAATTATATTCATATGGAAATATTTTTTTACATATGAGTCACCACCTATCAAGGCCCAGATGACACTCGAGAATAAGGGTTAAAGAGCGTACAGTAGTCAATGGGACAATATCATAGTAATCGTTAGTAGTGGAAATTTCGTAAATTGGATTACTTAAGAGGAAAGACTAATCAAGAACTTGTTTACGTTGGACTTGAAGACGACTATATTATATTCAGCTGGAAAGTAGGCAAATTGAAGACAGTTCCACAGGTGTGCAGTTCTAAGAAAAAAGCTTTGTTCATGGAATCTACGTTTAGTTTTAGACATAAATAAAGAGTGGGGGAAATTATTGATAATGTTTTCAGCTAGACAAGTGTTTCTCGTGAAAGTTTGGAGAAGGGGGACCATAGATTGGAGCTCAGACGAACACTTGTCATGAAAATAACGATAAAGCAGAGACGGGCTCGCAACGTCTCTTTTGTGGGAAAGAGGTTGCAAAGAAGAGAAAAGAGCATCCCCTACTAGACTACGAAGTCTATTTTGAACTCTGTCAAAGCAGGATAAGTCCTTTCTATCAGCTTCTTCCCAGATGTGGCAACAGTACTCCATCCTTGGACCTACCAGGCTCTTGTATAGGTAGAAAATTGCATTAGCAGTGAAAGATCGATAGAAGGATCACACCATTTTTCTATCGAAAAAAAATAATTTAGATGTAACAGTTCTTGTTTTAAGACGAAACAATAATAAATTCTAAAAATGTATTTTTTACATTTCTAAAGATAAAGTTTCCTTTAATATATATGTAAATTCTTAGATAGAATGTCGTTCACAAGTTCAATCATATATATTTGTCATAAATAATGTATTATAAACATGGTAGCTACCTTAAAGTGAATTACCTAATCAAAACGTTCTTCATTATTCTACCAAAGAATTCTAAAGTAGAACATTATTGTTTAAGCAAGTGAGGAATCAGTTTTCTATATGAACTAGGATTTCAGCCCGGTGTTGCCCGTGTGTTTGGAGATGTATGTTGAGTAAAATAAAGTGGTACTAGGAAGGCAGGCTCGAACCCATACCGTGAAGAGGAAAAGAACGGGGAAAAACTGACGTCTTTGCTGCTACGACCACCGCAAACCGGAAGTGACGTAGGTTTAAATAAAGGCTAGACAATCGAATACAGGGAATGACTTTCGAAAATATCGGCGAAAAAAGCAACCCCACCCTGTAGAAAAGTGCCCAGTTGAGGGCGAAGAAATTAATGTTTTTAGCAAATTATTCGGTATTTGTCGTCTGAAGGGTCGAGCTTAAAAACGATACTGATCTTGTAAAAATCCGTCGCCTCTGTCGAAAGTTTTAGGCAGCCATGCAAACATACATACATACATACATACATTTATATATTGGTAGCTCAAATTTTCGACCCAAACCGATTAAAAAGCTTGCCCTATCTCTGAATACCATTTATGTAAAATTTCAAATGTTCAGAAATTGTCTGAGTAATTTGGTAGAGATCGCAGAGGTCAGTTTTGTTTTTTAATTTGACCCCTATTATGATCCCTTAACATTCATTGTTTTGGGCTCAAATGAAGTTATTAAGTTAGATCCATGTTCAAGGAACGTATATCTAAAATTTCAAGTGTTTAGACCCCTAATTGTCCGAGGAGTTTGGTAGAATAATCAAAGGTCAAATCCTTTAACTTCGACGCCTTACCAGCCAAATTTCTAACCGAAAACGAATTGTGAAGACTTTCCGAAATCTCAATAGCCTGTATATCAAATTTCGAGTCTGTAAACTTAAAATTAAAAGAGTTATTGCGTAGGGACATACACACAGACACGTTCACTTTTATAGATAGATAGATAGATAGATAGATAGATAGATAGATAGATAGATAAACTAGGATGGGTACGCGGCGTTGCCCAGGTGTTTGGAGGTGTGTGTTGATCAAAAAAAAAAGTGGTAGTAGAAAGGCAGGCTCGAACCCGTATCACGAAGGAGGAAAAGAATGGGGAAAAAACTGACGTCTTTGCTGTTATGACCACCGACAAACCGGAAGTGGCGCAGGTTTTAATTAAGGCTAAACAATCAAAAACAGGGGAATACTTTCGAAAATATCGGCGACAAAAGCAACCGCTCCCTGTAGAAAAGTGCCCAGTTGAGGGTCAGGAAAGTAATGTTTTTAGCCAATTTTTCGGTATTTGTCGTCTAAAGGGTCGAGCTTCAAAACGATCTTGTGAAAATCCGTCGGCTCTATCGAAAGTTTTAGGCAGACATGCAAATATGCATACATACGTACATACATGCATAGATTTATATATTGATAACTCAAATTTTCGTCCCTAACCGATTATAAAGCTTGCCCTAACTCTGATTATCCTTTATGTAAAATTTCAAATGTTTAGGCCAGAAATTGTCTGAGTAATTTGGTAGAAACCGCAGAGATCAAATTTTTTTTTAACTTTAACCCGTATTATGACCTCTTAAAATTTATTGTTTTGGGCTCAAATCAAGTTATTAAGTTAGATCCATGTCCAAGAAACCTATATTTAAAATTTGAAATGGTTAGACCCAAAATTGTCGGAGGAGTTTGGTAGAGTTCTCAAAGGTCAAATCGTTGAACTTTGACCCCTTAACAGGCAAACTTTTGGCCGAAAACCGATCACAAAGATTTTCCCAAATCTCAGTACCCTGTATATCAAATTTCGAGCCTGTAGACTAAAAATTGACAGAGTTATTGCGTAGGGAAATGTACACATACACACACACAGACACAGACACCTTCACTTTTATAGATATACTAGCATGGGTGACCGGCGTTGCCCGGGTGTTTGAAGGTGTATGCTGAGCAAAAAAAAAAAAAAAAAAAAAAGGTCAATTTTTTAAACTTTGATCCTTATTATGACCCCTTAACATTTACCTATATATCAAATTTCGAGTCTGTAGACTAAAAATTGACAGAGTTATTGCGTAGGGAAATGTACACAGACAGACACACACAGAGACACACAGGCACGTTCACTTTTATAGATAGATAGATAGATAGATAGATAGATAGATAGATAGATAGATTAAACAAAAATATATACCTATACATAAATATATATGGAAACAATTTTGTTTACTATAAACTTTTTACGTAAATATTATACAAGTATAAATCATGTAGAAATTGAATATAATTACACGCAATAGTTAACTAAAGATGATCATCCCATAAAAAAACGAAAAAACTAAGAGGTAATTAATTAAAATGAATGTTTAAACGAATATGCAAATTAGCTAGATCTTTTACAGATGAATGCAACTGCACGATTCATATATAAGAAAATTGTATTTTGTTTTTAAATAAATAGATTAGAGGCTTTTAATATGAACATTAATACACACAAAATAAAAACGAATTTATAGAAGGTAGATAGATTTAACGTAAAATTATCACCTACTTTATGGCCACCTTGGCCATAAAGTTAGTGTTTATTTTACGTTAAATTAATATGGAAAAGTGATCCTCCCTTTTAAAAATATAATCATTAATATCATTGAAAGTACCTGTTTCCTGGGATTTTAACTGTTTTCGTTTTCAATACCCTCGAAAACCTATAATAGTAGTAATTTTAAAGGATTTTTGTGGGTGGAAAGATACTGCACCTTTACCAATATTTCAATCATAGTCATTTGTTTTCCTAGTTTTGCATAGCAGCAAGTTCTTGTCTCCCCTTCATCAAGGCCAGAGGTTTTGGGGATATATATGAGAAATAATTATATGCATAGTGACGGATATATCTATGATCTTACAAGAACCGATGTGTCAACGCGATTATGCCGTATATAACCAAGTTCCAAGAATAGAGTACGCATGTAACGTTGTCCGGGGACCAACACATTGTAGTTTTCAGTCGCAAAGCAGAAAAGGCATAGAAAAGAACTTCAACTCGCTTTTTCTTTGTAATAACGACATTTATTTCCTCACTACTACGGCACTGACGTCAGCCACGTGACCGTCTTCTCTCTCGTGATCTCGAACGTTATTCATGTTTCTAACATGGTCCCGAACATTATTTCGTTTCGTGTTCCACGTTTTCCCCGTGATCGTACTCTTTCTCCTTTTTTTTCTTTACCGGTGATGTCATTTAGCATGCATTTGCATATAACCGTTCCGCTATGTTACAAACATAGGTTTATTACCTAAGCGTGAGAATGTGCTAGAAACCGGTGTATGATGTATGCATAAGAGTCAATCATAAAAGGCCCTCATCAAAGTACTTTATTCGACACGCGAAGTCTTTTGATCTTGAATCTTTTGCACCGATGATTAATTGGATCAAAAGGGAAGAAATTACCAAAAAAAAAAGAAGAAAAAAAGAGCGAAATCGTCACGACTTAGAGAAAACACACCTTTTCTTAGCTGCTCTATTACCAGACATCATGTAAGGTAATTTATTTTTTTATGTTTTCGTCATTTTCTTTCATTAGTTTTTTATTGTTTCTTTGAGAAGAGAGGGATTTTGTTGTTGTTGTTATTATTGTTATTATTATTATTATTATTATTATTATTATTATTATTAATAATTGCCACCCATTCAGTTTTAAAGGCCAGAGAGAGCAATTTCGCGCAGGTGCGCACCGCAGAACTCTTTGTAGTGCTTGCGTGTGTTTTGGCGGGAAATTACTTGCCTCTTCGCCTCCTTAAATCTTCTCTGACAGCCCATCAGATTGAAAATTACTTTTTCGTCTACACTTATTAATATAACGTAAAGATTAAGTATTAAGTCTGTGTGAAAAATAACTAAAACGTAACGAGAATCTATTACTCTCTTCCTACACAAGTTTTTTTTTCTTTTATATGCATTGTTGTAAAGTTTCTTGTATATATATATATATATATATATATATATATATATATATATACTAGACTAGACTAGACTACCCGTGGCCCGTTGGGTCAGTATATGTTATAGTTACCTATGGAATAGTGAGTATACAGAATTAATATATAAAAGTGCAAGTGAGTCTACATAATTAATGTATAAATGCGCGAAAATAAAATGCACGCACGCGAAAGCAAACGTTGCGACCAGTGAAAACAAAAAACAATTTCGCGTGCAGAAAAATTGAATGCATGCGCGCACGAAAACAAACATGGCGACCAGTGAAAGCAATACGGAACACATTGGATAATAAAGATATAAACATCGTTGCCCTTAGATTAGATGAAAAATCTTTTATATAAGAGGGGTATAATCCGTTGAAAAGAATTGAAAAAAAAAAAAAAGAATACAAGGAAGGAGTGTGCATTATACAGGTCCACCCTTGTGTGTGTGTGTGTGTGTGTGTGTGTGTGTGTGTGTGTGTGTGTGTGTGTGTGTGTGTGTGTGTGTGTGTGTGTTAACAGCCTTAGAAATATCAGGAAATATTAATTAACTGATTAAGTAATATTTAACGATGAGATGTTTTTAAACCAAATCTTTAAAAAATGAAAACTTGCCCCCCAACACACACATTTTGAAGTGTTTCTACGTATTTTAAATATGTTTGGAACTTATGACCCACTTCATTTCCCCTTTCTGTCACCACCTCCGCCACCAACCTTGAAAAAAAATGCTAACGATTACATGTCTCGCTACGTCGTCAAGAAGTGGGGTATCCCTTTTTTCTTTTTTTTTTTTTTGTTAAAAGTGATCCCCTACGCTAAAATGTTAAATTTTAATTATTTAAAAAGAATCCCTTCCTTTATATTATCTTTAAAGGCCGTTGAAACGTATTAGCCACAAAAAAGTAGATTTTGATTTCTTTTTAGGAGGTAAACTACGCTGGGTTAGGTCGTAAAAAAATAAATATTTTTTTAATATGTAAATTGATTACGTAGTTCTTTTTAGATTAGAAAAACGTATTTGATTTGTTTTGTTTTTTGTTTGTTTGTTTGTTTGATTGATTTTATTTTAAATCTAACTTGCAACGAAAAGTACTAATAAAATAATCGTAAATGAATGATTTTGGACGCGGAAAACGTAGTTTTTTATAAAATTCTAGTTTTAATCACGTACAACTTGGGTAAAGAAAATATTTTTGAAACATATGTAGGTGCACCTGAACAATCGACACTCCTCTTGCATTTTTTCCTATTCGTCTTTTTTTTTAACTATTTCTTCGAATTATTGGACACTAAGCTACCAGATTATAAAAAAAATCAATATTTAAAGTTTGGAAGGGGATTCAGTTTCACATACAATGTTCCAGTTTAATTTATCCCCTATTTTCAGAACTGATTTACAGCCCGGATTTGATATTGTCCCCTTCAGCTCTTTCTCCGTCATGATTATTATTGTGTTTTCTTCTTTTTTTTTGCGGCTTTTCACTTTGAGAAAAGTTTGGTTTCCCTGCCCCCGTCATTATTTTTTATTTATTTATTTACGACTTCTTAAAAGGTATTTTTGCACAACGACCCGCGCTGTGTTTTAAATAGTACTAGTCTACCCTTTGGCCCTTAAAGGGTAAGATGAAAAATGTTGAAAATAAAAAATGATTTTGAGATTATATTGTCTTTTATTGTCTTGAGAAAATATTTTTTAAGTGGCGAGTGAAAAAAAATAAAACTCAGGAAGGCTCCAGAGCACTACTGCAAGCACTAATTAAAATGAAGGTGGCCTTACTAAAAGCACTACTAAAACCAAGTTTATACCTTTCCCCATTCCTTGAAAAGAACATAGTTTTTAAGTAAGGCCTGAAAAAAATAAATCGTCAGAATCCACAGAAGTGCTACTAAACGCAGTAAATTCTGTTATAAATATGATTATAGTTGTATTTCGTATAATTATATTTAAATCAGTTTTTTATTCAACTGGGTTCAATTGCATTTATTTGTTAGGAAAATACGTTAAAATAAATTAAAACAAAAAATATTGTTGACTTTGCGTATGCTTTGAATGTTGAATGGCAACAGTGGCTTTTAATATCGAACTTAATTAAGACAGGGCGGTTACGAAATAGATAGGCAGACGAATTTTTGAAACCGGAAATCAAAAACTGGATGGACGGTTTAAACGCCCAAGCAAGCTGATCTGAGTTATATATATATATATATATATATATATATATATATATATATATATATATATATATATATAGATAGATAGATAGATAGATAGATAGATAGATAGATAGATAGATGAGGTGGAACGATAAAATTGTCGTTCTAAAGAAAACAACACCACGGCTTTATTTGAAAACTTTTATTGAAAACATCAATTGAGGTTACGAGATTATGTGGTAGAGCTATTCAATTTAGACGCCTTCAGCCTCAATCATCACCTCGATACGGATTCGGAACTAGGGGCATGCCTTTTCCACAAGCGCCGGCGAGAGCTCGGCAGATGGCAGCGATGAGGTTGGCTTTCGTGTTGTTGGAGGTCATGGTGGTAATGTTCTCGACGTGTGACGAAATGCAGTAATACAACGGGTTCAAATCTTCCGCGTCTTCAGTTCCTCGAGAATAATTGTAT